>NC_057801.1:234262090-234562090 GCF_018294505.1 Triticum aestivum
TCATGCCGGTGGTGGGCACGGCCTTCGGCCCTCTGGTCCAGGGAGATGTCGCTGGGCCGTCATGCCCGCCTCGGGTGGCCGGGGGCTGGCAGGTCCAGAGGCGCTGCCGTCCACGCGCGCCGCCCGCTCGCCCTGCCACCCAGCCGCGGCGCTGTCGTGCCCTGCGTGCTCTTGCCGCGCCTCATCCCCCCCCTGAGTCCCGTGTGCCGGTGGAGCTTTTCGGTTGCTGCTACAATTGTGGCCAAGATGACGGGCACATCTCGGCGGAGTGCCAGAATCCCAGTTTCTGCGTGCGGTGCCACGGAGTGGGGCACATCTCGAGGGGCTGCACTCGGCCTCACAGTCCATCTTCGGTGGAGCAGCCCCCGCGCCCACCGCCGGCCCTTCGTCCTAGGGCCCCGTCTGCTGCAGGTCCGGTCGCGTCCCCCCTGATTCGCCGAGGGGATCTTCTCCCGTTCTGCCGCCGCCTCCCCCGGGCCCTCCTCTGCCGGATGCCGTCAGGTTGTTGGCTGACATGGTGCGGGCACAGCCCTCTCTCGGGCGCGCACGGGCCGGGCTGCCTCTGCCCGCGGGTCCGGTCCGGACTTCTCCGTCCCGTTCATCGCCACCAGCGGGACTGATGTGGAGCCGGGGGTGCATGACCCTGTGGATTTGGTGGAAGTTTGTTTTTTGGAGGCTTCGGAGGATATCTGGAGTATGGAGGCGGAGCTTGCGCGGGCGGTGCTCATCACGTTCACCGGCACCCGCCCATCGGTGGATTTGGCGTCTGTTGCCGAGGCGCTTCATCGGGAATTCGGCATTGGCCCGGCAGACATGTCCATCCGCCCATACTACCCGGAGGATTTCCTCATGCTTTGCAGCGATGGGGCACTCCGGGAGAGTATGGTGTGCGCTGGGCGGGCGTTGGCGCCCTGGTTCGAGCTCAAGCTTCGCCCGTGGATTCGTCAAGCTCAGGCCACGGCAGCTAACCTGCCTTTCCTCGTCCCTATCTCGCTTCGGGGTGTCCCGGCGCATGCATGGTGCCAGAGGACGGCGGCAGTGATCTTGCGTGGCCTGGGTTTCGTGGTGGCGGTGGACGACAGTACTGCGAGAAGGCATGACATGGCCAATTTTAGAGTTTGGTTGCGTACGGACTACCCGGAGAGGATCCCACGGTGCCGTCTGCTCTACATCGATGAGCCGAGGCGCTCGCTCTAGGCCGTGGAAGGGGGCAGTTGCCGGCCGGCTACCCGTTGTGCTTCTGCGCTCTGGTACCCTGTTGACATCGCTGTTCTAGGGGAGCCAGAGCGGGTGGATGATCAGGAGATGGACGACCCGCATCTGTAGCCGCCGCCGCCGCCTTGGCCGCCAACGGGGAATGATGACTGGCACGCGCAGAATGGTGTCGACCGGCATTCAGGTGGTGGGGCTGGCAGCAATGGCGGCTCGGGAGATTCTGGTGGTGACGTGGCCTCCATGGTTGGGTCTTCGGCGGCGCCGCCGCCGGCGGCTGATACGTCTCCAACGTATCTATAATTTTCGATTGCTCCATGCTACTTTATCTACTGTTTTGGACTATATTGGGCTTTATTTTCCACTTTTATATTATTTTTGGGACTAACCTATTAACAGGAGGCCCAGCCTAGAATTGTTGTTTTTTTGCCTATTTCAGTGTTTCGAAGAAACAGAATATCAAACGGAGTCCAAACGGAATGAAACCTTCGGGAACGTGATTTTCTCACCGAACATGATCCAGGAGACTTGGACCCTACTCCAAGAAGCTTCCGAGGAGGTCACGAGAGTGGAGGGTGCGCCCCCCCTGGGCGCGCCCCCCTACCTCGTGGGCCCCTCAGAGCTCCACCGACGTACTCCTTCCTCCTATATATACCTACGTATCCCCGTATGATCAGAAAAGGAGCCAAAAACCTAATTCCACTGCCGCAACCTTCTGTATCCACGAGATCCCATCTTGGGGCCTCTTTCGGAGCTCCGCCAGAGGGGGCATCCACCATGGAGGGCTTCTACATCAACACCATAGCCCCTCCAATGAAGTGTGAGTAGTTTACTTCAGACCTTCGGGTCCATAGCTAGTAGCTAGATGGCTTCTTCTCTCTTTTTGGATCTCAATACAATGTTCTCCCCCTCTCTCGTGGAGATCTATTCGATGTAATCTTCTTTTTGCGGTGTGTTTGTTGAGACCGATGAATTGTGGGTTTATGATCCAACTTATCTATGGAAAATATTTGATTCTTCTCTGAATTCTTTTATGTATGATTGAGTTATCTTTGCAAGTCTCTTCGAATTATCTGTTTGGTTTGGCCAACTATATTGGTAGTTCTTGGAATGGGATAAGTGCATGGCTTTGGGTTCAATCTTGCGGTGTCCTTACTCAGTGACAGAAAGAGTTGCAAGGCACGTATTGTATTGTTGCCATCGAGGATAACAAGATGGGGTATTTATCATATTGCATGAATTTATTCCTCTACATCATGTCATCTTGCTTAAGGCGTGACTCCGTTTTTAACTTAATACTCTAGATGCATGCTGGATAGTGGTCGATGAGTGGAGTAATAGTAGTAGATGCAGAATCGTTTCGGTCTACTTGTCATGGACGTGATGCCTATATACATGATCATACCTAGATAACCTCATAACTATGCTCGATTCTATCAATTGCTCAACAGTAATTTGTTCACCCACCGTAGAATACTTATGCTCTTGAGAGAAGCCACTAGTGAAACCTATGGCCCCCGGGTCTATTCTCATCATATCAATCTCCATCACTTTATTTACTTGCTTTGCCTTTACTTTTTACTTTGCATCTATCTATCAAAAATACCAAAAATATTATCTCTATCAGATCTCACTCTCGTAAGTAACTGTGAAGGGATTGACAACCCCTAAGCGTTGGTTGCGAGTTGCTATCGTGTTGTGCAGGTACGAGGGACTTGCGTGTGACCTCCTACTGGATTGATACCTTGGTTCTCAAAAACTGAGGGAAATACTTACACTACTGTGCTGCATCATCCTCTCCTCTTCGGGGAAAACCAACGCAAGCTCGAGACGTAGCAAAAAGAATTTCTGGCACCGTTGCTGGGGAGGCTTACGCAAAAGTCAACATACCAAGTACCCATCGCAATCCCTATCTCTCGCATTACATTATTTGCCATTTGCCTCTCGTTTTCCTCTCCCCCACTTCACCCTTGCCATTTTATTCGCCCTCTCTTTCCCAATCTCCACCTCTCTTTCCCGTTTGCCTTTTCCCTTTGCCTTTCTGTTTGCTTGTGTGTTGGATTACTTGTTGCCATGGCGCAAGATAATACCAAATTGTGTGATTTCTCAAATACCAATAATAATGATTTCCTTAGTACTCCGATTGCTCCTCTTAATAATGATGAGTCTTGTGAAATCAATACCGCTTTGCTGAATCTTGTTATGAAAGATCAATTCGCCGGCCTTCGTAGTGAAGATGCCGCTACTCATCTAAACAATTTTGTTGATTTGTGTGATATGCAAAAGAAAAAAAGATACGGATAACAATATTGTCAAATTGAAGTTATTTCCGTTTTCACTTAGAGATCGTGCTAAAGTTTGGTTTTCGTCTTTGCCTAAAAATGGTATTGATTCTTGGAACAAGTGCAAAGATGCTTTTATCTCTAAGTATTTTCCTCCCGCTAAGATTATCACTCTTAGGAATGATATCATGAATTTTAAACAACTTGATCATGAGCATGTTGCCCAATCTTGGGAAAGAATGAAATTAATGCTTCACAATTGCCCTACTCATGGTTTGAATTTATGGATGATCATACGAAATTTTTATGCCGGATTGAATTTTGCTTCTAGAAATCTTTTAAATTCGGACGCGGGAGGCACGTTTATGGAAATTACGTTAGGAGATGCTACAAAATTGCTTGATAATATTATGGCTAATTATTCTCAATGGCATACCGAAAGATCTCCTAGTAAAAAGGTACATGCTATATAAGAAATCAATGTTTTGAGTGAAAAGATGGATGAACTTATGAAGATCTTTGCTCCTAAAAATACTCCTCTTGATCCTAATGATATGCCTTTATCTACTTTGCTTGAGAATAATAATGAATCTATGGATGTGAATTTTGTTGGTAGGAATAGTTTTGGTAACAACGCTTATAGAGGGAATTTTAATCCTAGGCCTTTTCCTAGCAATCCTTCTAACAATTATGGAAATTCTTGCAACAACTCTTATGGAAATTTTAATAAGATGCCCTCCGATTTTGAGAGTAGTGTTAAAGAGTTTATGAATTCACAAAAGAATTTTAATGCTTTGCTTGAAGAGAAATTGCTTAAAGTTGATGATTTGGCTAGGAACGTTGATAGAATTTCTCTTGAAATTGATTCTTTAAAGCTTAGATCTATTCCTCCTAAGCATGATATCAATGAGTCTCTCAAAGCTATGATAATTTCCATTGACGAGTGCAAAGAAAGAACCGCTAGGATGCGTGCTTCCAAAGATGCCTTTATTAAAGCGTGTTCTTCTAATCCCTATGAAAATCAAGATGAAGATCTAAAAGTTATTGATGCGTCCCCCATTAAATCTTTGTTTTGCAATATGAATCTTGATGAATCTGAATATGATCTTCCCTTACCTAGAAGGCGTTCTAAGAATTCTGAGTTTCTAGATCTTGATGATGAAATTAATGAAAGTAGGGTTGAAATTAATAGAAACCGTGATGTTGCTAAACCTACTATTTTGGATCTCAAGGAATTTAATTATGAAAATTGCTCTTTGATTGATTGTATTTCCTTGTTGCAATCCGTGTTAAATTCTCCTCATGCTTATAGTCAAAATAAGGCCTTTGCCGAACACATTGTTGATGCCTTGATGCAATCCTATGAAGAAAAGCTTGAGTTGAAAGTTTCCATCCCAAGAAAACTCCATGATGAATGGGAACCTACCATTAAGATTAAAATTAAAGATTTTGAGTTTCATGCTTTGTGTGATTTGGGTGCTAGTGTCTCTACTATCCCCAAAACTCTATGTGATTTACTAGATTTTTGTGATTTTGATGATTGCTCTCTAAACTTGCATCTTGCGGATTCCACTATTAAAAAGCCTATGGGAAGAATTAATGATGTTCTTATTGTTGCAAATAGGAATTATGTGCCCGTAGATTTTATCGTTCTTGATATAGATTGCAATCCTTCATGTCCTATTATTCTTGGTAGACCTTTCCTTAGAACGATTGGTGCAATTATTGATATGAAGGAAGGGAATATTAGATTCCAAATTCCCTTAAAGAAGGGAATGGAACACTTTCCTAGAAAGAAAACAAAATTACCATATGAATCTATCATGAGAGCCACTTATGGATTGCCTACCAAATATGGCAATACCTAGATCTATCCTTGCTTTTATGCCTAACTAGGGGCGTTAAACGACAGCGCTTGTTGGGAGGCAACCCAATTTTATTTTGTGTTTTTTTATTTTTGGTTCTGTTTAGGAATAAATAATCCATCTACCTTCTGTTTGGATGTGGTTTTATGTTTTAATTAGTGTTTGTGCCAAGTAAGACCTATAGGATAACCTACGATGATAGTTGATTTGATTCTGCTGAAAAACAGAAACTTTGCGCGCATGAATTTAGTTATGCTAAATCACAGGAACGTGCTTTTGCGTTGATTCTTTTTGCTGCTGATCAATAAACAAATTTTACAGGACTTCCTATTTTGGTAGAAGTTTTAGAGTTCCATAAGTTTGCGTTAGTTACATATTACTACAGACTGTTCTATTTTTGACAGATTCTGTTTTTCGTGTGTTGTTTGCTTATTTTGATGAACCATAGAGAAGTTGGAATACAGTAGGTTTAATGCCAATATAAATAAAGAATGAGTTAATTACAGTACCTTGAAGTAGTCTTTTGTTTTCTTTCTCTAACGGAGCTCACGAGATTTCTGTTGAGTTTTGTGTTGTGAAGTTTTCAAGTTTTGGGTGAATTCTTTTGATGGATTATGGAACAAGGAGTGGCAAGAGCCTAAGCTTGGGGATGCCCATGGCACCCCCAAGATAATACAAGGACACCAAAAATTCAAAGCTTGGGGATGCCCCGGAAGGCATCCCCTCTTTCATCCACTTCCATCGGTAATTTACTTGGAGCTATATTTTTATTCACCAACATGATATGTGTTTTGCTTGGAGCGTCTTGTATTATCTGTCTTTGCTTGTTAGTTTACGACAATCATCCTTGCTATACACACCTTTTGAGAGAGCCATACATGATTTGGAATTTTTTAGAATACTCTATGTGCTTCACTTATACCTTTTGAGCTTGATAGCTTTGCTCTATGTGCTTCACTTATATCTTTAGAGCGTGATAATTTTTTGCTCTAGTGCTTCACTTAGATCTTTTAGAGTATGGTGGTGGATTTGTTTTAAACAAAATTGATCTCTCATGCTTCACTTAGATTATTTTGAGAGTCATTAATAGCATGGTAATTTGCTTAATGTTAATATACTTGGTGTTCAAGATTTGTGAAACTTTCTCTTTTTTGAGTGAATTAAATTAAGTTTGATGCTTGATAATTGTTTTCAGATATGGAGGTGATAATATCAAAGTCGTGCTATTCGAATAGTTGTGAATTTGAGAAATACTTGTGTTGAAGTTAGCAAATCCCGTAGCATGCACGTATTGTTAAAGTTGTGTAACAAACTTGAAACATGAAGTGTACCTGGCTTGTGCATCCTTATGAGTGGTGGTCGGGGACGAGCGATGGTCTTTTCCTACCAATCTATCCCCCTAGTATCATGCGCGTAGTATTTGAATTTTTGATGACTTCTAAATTTTTGCAATAAGTATATGAGTTCTTTTGACTAATGTTGAGTCCATGGATTATACGCACTCTCACCTTTCCGCCTTTGCTAGCCTCTTCGGTACCGTGCATTGCCCTTTCTCACCTTGAGAGTTGGTGCAAACTTCGCCGGTGCATCCAAACCCCATGATACGATACGCTCTATCACACATAAACCTCCTTTTATCTTCCTCAAAACAGCCACCATACCTACCTATCATGGCATTCCCATAGCCATTCCGAGATATATTGCCATGCAACTTCCACCATCATCATCGTGACATGCATTACTTTTGTCATATTGCCATTGCATGATCTTGTAGTTGACATCGTATTTGTGGCAAAGCCACCATGCATTATTTTCCATACATGTCACTCTTGATTCATTGCACCATCCCGGTACACCGCCGGAGGCATTCATATAGAGTCATATCTTGTTCTAGTTTTGAGTTGTAATATCAAGTTGTTGTAATAGAAGTGTGATGATCATCATTATTAGAACATTGCCCTAGTGAGGAAAAGGATGATGGAGACTATGATTCCCCCACAAGTCGGGATGAGACTCCGGACGAAATAAAAAAAGAAGAAGAAGAAAGGCCAATAAAAAAAAGAAGGAAGGCCAATAAAAAAAGAGAGAGAAAAAGAGAGAAGGGGCAATGTTACTATCCTTTTACCACACTTGTGCTTCAAAATAGCACCTTGTTCTTCATGTAGTGAGTCTCATAAATTGTCTTGTTTATACTAGTGGGAATTTTTCATTATAGAACTTGGCTTGTATATTCCAATGATGGGCTTCCTCAAAATGCCCTAGGTCTTCGTGAGCAAGCAAGTTGGATGCACACCCACTAGTTTTCTTTTGAGAATTTATAGCTCTAGTGCATCCGTTGCATGGCAATCCCTACTCCTCATGTTGACATCAATTGATGGGCATCTCCCTACCCCGTTGATTATCCTCGTCAATACAAGACTTTCTCCTTTTTTGTCTTCTCCACACAATCCCCATCATCATATTCTATTCCACCCGTAGTGCTATATCCATGGCTCGCTCTCATATATTGCGTGAAGGTTGAAAGAGTTTGAGATTATTTGAGTATGAAACAATTGCTTGGCTTGTCATCGGGGGTATAGAAGTTGGGAACATCTTTGTGTGATGAAAATGAAGCATAGCCTAACTATATGATTTTGTAGGGATGAACTTTCTTTGGCTATGTTATTTTGAGATGACATAATTGTTTAATTAGTATGCTTGAAGTATTATTATTTTTATGTCAATATGAACTTTTATCTTGAATCTTTCGGATCTAAATATTCATGCCATGATTAAGAAGATTTACATTGAAATTATGCCAAAGTATCACTCCGCATCAAAAATTCTTTTTTATCATTTACCTACTCGAGGACGAGCAGGAATTAAGCTTGGGGATGCTTGATACGTCTCCAACGTATCTATAATTTTTGATTGCCCCATGCTACTTTATCTACTATTTTGGACTATATTGGGCTTTATTTTCCACTTTTATATTATTTTTGGGACTAACCTATTAACCGGAGGCCCAGCCCAAAATTGCTGTTTTTTGCCTATTTCAGTGTTTCGAAGAAACGGAATATCAAACGGAGTCCAAACGGAATGAAGCCTTTGGGAACGTGATTTTCTCACCGAACGTGATCCAGGAGACTTGAACCCTACTCCAAGAAGCTTCTGAGGAGGTCACGAGGGTTGAGGGCGCCCCCCTGGGTGCGCCCCCTACCTCATGGGCCCCTCGGAGCTCCACCGACATACTCCTTCCTCCTATATATACCTACGTATCCCCGTATGATCAGAAAAGGAGCCAAAAACCTAATTCCACCGCCACAACCTTCTGTATCCACGAGATCCCATCTTGGGGCCTGTTCCGGAGCTCCGCCGGAGGGGGCATCCACCATGGAGGGCTTCTACATCAACACCATAGCCCCTCCGATGAAGTGTGAGTAGTTTACTTCAGACCTTCGGGTCCATAGCTAGTAGCTAGATGGCTTCTTCTCTCTTTTTGGATCTCAATACAATGTTCTCCCCCTCTCTCGTGGAGATCTATTCGATGTAATCTTCTTTTTGCGGTGTGTTTGTTGAGACCAATGAATTGTGGGTTTATGATCCAACTTATCTATGGAAAATATTTGGTTCTTCTCTGAATTCTTTTATGTATGATTGAGTTATCTTTGCAAGTCTCTTCGAATTATCTGTTTGGTTTGGCCAACTAGATTGGTAGTTCTTGCAATGGGAGAAGTGCATGGCTTTGGGTTCAATCTTGCGGTGTCTTACTCAGTGACAGAAAGAGTTGCAAGGCACGTATTGTATTGTTGCCATCGAGGATAACAAGATGGGGTATTTATCATATTGCATGAATTTATTCCTCTACATCATGTCATCTTGCTTAAGGCGTTACTCTGTTTTTAACTTAATACTCTAGATGCATGCTGGATAGCGGTCGATGAGTGGATGTCACGCCCAACATGCGACCCTATCCAAAAGGAACTCGAAGGTCCCACCAAGGATAGACCCGCATATTGGAACGCTTTTGCAAGGTGGATATCATTACATCAACATTACATAATAGATGGGGATACATACAAAAGGCATACAATGCCACACGAATACAACATCATCATACATAAGAGCAACATCCGACTACGGATGAAACACAAACAGAAACTCAAACGACAACCACCCTGCTAGCCCAGGCTGCCGACCTGGAAAGAGGTTAGGTGGGCACGGTCAAGAGGGAAGCGAAAAAACTCGATTGGTCAGGAACGGTCGAAGGCAAAGCGGTCCGAGGAAAAGTGATGAAGGCAAAGGGAGAAACGGCAACGACGAGCGAACGCAAGTTTTGAAAACATGACGGCAATGGAGTGCCGATGCAATGTGAATGATGCGATGATATGAAATGCAAGACATGAAAAAAAATGAAAAACAAAAGACAAAAACCCAACCACGAAGGAAATAACATATCGCATCTCCCGAAAAGGCCAGAGTTGGAGTTACGAATATGGAAGGTTGTATCCGGGGCGTTATAGTGGAGTAATAGTAGTAGATGCAGAATCGTTTTGGTCTACTTGTCACGGACGTGATGCCTATATACATGATCATACCTAGATAACCTCATAACTACGCTCGATTCTATCAATTGCTCAACAGTAATTTGTTCACCCGCCGTAGAATTCTTATGCTCTTGAGAGAAGCCACTAGTGAAACCTATGGCCCCCGGGTCTATTCTCATCATATCAATCTCCATCACTTTATTTACTTGCTTTGCCTTTACTTTTTACTTTGCATCTATCTATCAAAAATACCAAAAATATTATCTCTATCAGATCTCACTCTCGTAAGTAACCGTGAAGGGATTGACACCCCCTAAGCGTTGGTTGCGAGTTGCTATCGTGTTGTGCAGGTACGAGGGACTTGCGCATGACCTCCTACTAGATTGATACCTTGGTTCTCAAAAACTGAGGGAAATACTTACGCTATTGTGCTGCATCATCCTCTCATCTTCGGGGAAAACCAACGCAAGCTCGAGACGTAGCAGCGGCCAGGCGCGTCGTTCAAACGGCCGCCTCTGGAGGGCGTCAGCATGGCAGCGACAACAGCTGCGTGGCTACCGTCACGGGATCAGCACTGGTGGCTGGGCCAGGTCGGCCTCGGGCTGCGCGCGGCGACCAGCTGACCGTGTGCGACCGCTTGCGGACTTGCGTGGGGATTGGCCAGAAGGATTTGGAGGATCCGGGTAGGCCCACACCCCCGTGTCCGCTTTTGGCGTCTCGCCCAATGCCACAGACGGATGGGCTAGCTGGGCCCGCTGCTTCCCCCGCTTCGGTGCAGCTTTCCAGGTGGAGGCCGCGAGATGGGCGCCAGCGTTCGAGACAGATCTCTACAGGAGTGGAGAACATTGTGGATTGGTCGCAAGGAAGCGACAAGGACCGTGTCTGTTCGATCCAGGTGGGGTCGGTGCTGCTTGACCTGTCGGGAGAGGTGTTGTCCAATCAGGATGGTGGGCCACCAGTGGGGCCTTCCCGGCCTTGGGATTTCTTTATGGTGAGCCTATCGGAGGATGGGGCTATGCATGGGGATGAGACGTACCCATGCACGCCAGCACGTGAGGCTGTGGACGTGTTTGAACCGGTCAGAGCGTTGGCTGAGGCTCAGCCCATTGTCGTGGGTGATCAGCGGATCGAATCGGTTCCATGCACACCAGTGGCGCAGGCGTTTGTGTACCCGGCGCAGGCTAATGTGGACGTGCTTTGCATGGAGTTGCAGCGATCGCTTTCGCCCATTCTGCCAAGGCCGGAGAGTCGGGCTCCTGCCGCCAAGGGTGGCAAACCAGCAAAAAAGAGGAAACTGGACATGGCACCGGCGCGGAGAAGTGCTAGGATTGCGAAGCATGTGACCACCAAGCAGCAGCAAGTCCTCATCCGCAAGTTGTGCCTTGCGCATGAGGGGGAGGTGATCTCTGAGAAAGCCCTTCGGATGTACGTTGATCTATTCTCCCGCCCCCTCTCGGGCGCTCATATTGCCGCTGTGTTGGCGCTGTTTGGTTGGGAGTCGCCGTCTTTGCCGCTTATGGAGGAGGCAGCGGAGGCTGCAGTGTGGATCGCCCACGTGTGGGTTGGGTGGCTTGGTAGTGTGTGATCAATGAATGCACAGCCTCTCAATATGATTGTGTACAATGTTGTGACCGGTCAGCGGAAGAAGCCATTTAAAAGAACAACTCCGGCCCCGTCCAATTTGGACCGAATACTCGACCGCTCATGTCAGATACATGGCACCCCCGAAAAGCCAGCTAACCACACCAACAGAGATTGTTGGGTATTCAAGCAGGCAGGCAAGTTAATTGCCGAAAACAATGACAAGGGGCTGCATAGCGACGACGAGGAAGAGACCCGGCCGCCGAACAGTAGAGGACAGAAGGGTTTCCCCCCACAAGTGCGGACGGTAAACATGATATATGCAACCCATATACCCAAGAGGGAGCGGAAGCGTGCACTAAGGGACGTATATGCGATGGAGCCAGTCGCCCCGAAGTTCAATCCATGGTCCTCTTGCCTGATCACCTTCGATCGAAGAGACCATCCGACTAGCATCCGCCATGGCGGATTCGCCGCATTGGTCTTAGACCCAATCGTCGATGGATTTCACCTCACGAGAGTCCTGATGGACGGCGGCAGTAGCCTGAACCTGCTTTATCAGGATACAGTGCGCAAGATGGGCATAGACCCCTCAAGGATTAAACCTACAAAGACGACCTTCAAAGGCGTCATACCAGGCGTTGAGGCCAATTGTACAGGCTCAGTCACACTGGAAGTGGTCTTCGGATCCCCGAACAATTTCCGGAGCGAGGAGTTAATCTTCGACATAGTCCCGTTCCGCAGCGGCTATCACGCTCTGCTCGGACGAACCGCGTTTGCAAAGTTCAACGCGGTGCCGCATTATGCATACCTCAAGCTCAAGATGCCAGGCCCTCGTGGAGTCATCACGGTCAATGGAAATACGGAACGCTCCCTCCAAACGGAGGAACATACAGCGGCTCTCGCGGCAGAAGTATAGAACAGCCTTCTAAGGCAATTTTCGAGTCCGGCCGTTAAACGGCCGGACACGGCCAAACGTGCCCGGAGCAACATCAACCAAGACCACCTAGCACGTTCCGAGCATGCGTAGCAATGCGGCCCCGACCCCAGCCCTCGCATGATTGCAAGACCAACCCTCCGCGTATATCATTATGCTCTGGAGATACCATGGGCCTAGGGGGAGGGGCATGACCACAACAGACCCAGAGTGCGGCTCGACCACACCAGGGGCTCACAAGTGTGTCACTCTTTTTTTTTTCTTTGTATACACAGGACTCCGTTCACCAGAGGCCCTGTCCGGCGGCGAACCCGCCGAACTCACGATGCAACAGCCAGGGAGGGAAAAAGGCTACGACGAACACTTAGGTGGTATCCATTACGAGCATTAAATTCGATTATATGCACCAGTCCGCAGCCCACCCCTGGAGGGGGACATGTTTATTTAGTCCAATCCCTTGCTTACCGCACTATTTGTATCCTTCCGCACTCATAGCAGAATTTCTTGAATAAATAATGCAGCACTTTTTGCATGTAATTGCATTACTTTACATACATGTTCACTAATGACATCTTGCACCCATACATTTTGGTATGGCCGAATACACCAGGGGCTTATGTTCCCCGCATTATGGTGTGATAAGTCCGAACACTTTCACAAGTGCGGCACCCCGAACTTATAGCATTATATGAATCGGCTCCGAATCATGTATTGGGTCAATAGTTGGGTTTGCCCGGCTCCCACGTTTTGGTGCCTTACGTTCCGTTCTGTCGGCTAAGGTGGCACTGGGAGAACCACTGCGATTGCGCCCCGGTTGAGTTGGGCGAGCGCCTCAGTGGAGAAAGCTAAAACTGACTGGCATGATAAGGCGAGAGACCGGTCGCTTTTCGAGAGGTCTTTTCGGGTCCCTAAAGACTTATGCCGCTTCGAGCGAAGTACCGGATAATGTCCGAGAAAGGCATGGATAGCGCCCCGAATTCGGTCTTCTGAATACTAGGGGCTTCGCCGAAATTTAAAATTATAGAATTCTATGGCTTAGTGAGAGTGTTCAAGCATTATAAGTCCGGTTGCCTTGTTCGTTGTGTTGAGCGCCTCCCTAGATGGACCCAAAAATGGGAACAAGAGTGCTCAAGTTTATCCCGAACACCCCAGCACTCGTGGCTTGGGGGCTGAAGCCGACGACTTGCCATCTCTCAGATTTTATAAATGGCCGCACAGAAGGTAATATTTTAAATCAAACAAGCGTTGCTTCGCGCATATGAACAAAGTTTTCAGCGCACAGGATAATACATAGCGAGTCTACTCAATAATTACATCTCTGGGGCACTCATCCGCAATCTTGCGGGCACCCTTCAGGACAGTCTTATAGTACATCTCGGGCGTACGATACTCCTTGCCCGCTGGCGGCGCGTCAGTGATGAGCTTCGCCGCATCCAGCTTGCCCCAGTGCACCTTTGCGCGGGCAAGGGCACGGCGAGCACCTTCAATACAGGCGGAGCGCTTGATGACCTCCACCCAGGGGCACGCATCCACCAGCCGCCGCACGAGGCTGAAGTAGCTCCCAGGCATGACCTGTCCAGGCCACAGCCAGACTATGAGGCCCTTCATGGCCTCCTCAACTACCTTGTGGAGCTCGACCAGCTGCTTCAGCTGGTCGCTAGGGGGCACCGGATGGCCGGCCTCAGCGTACTGAGACCAGAAGACCTTTTCCGTTGAGCTCCCCTCCTCGCCACGGTAGAATGCGGCGGCATCGGACACACTGCGAGGCAGATCTGCAAACGCCCCTGGAGAGCTCCGAATTCGGGTAAGTGTCAGGTAGTTTACATTAACATGCTTGCTTTGCATGAAAAATGCCTTACCCGCTGCTATTTTCTTCATATCCTCAACCTCCTGAAGGGCCTTGCGGGCCTCGGCCTTGGTGGACTTGGCACTTTCGAGAGCCGAGGCGAGCTCGGACTCTCGAGTCTTTGAGTCGCGCTCTAAACTCCCATGCTTCTCCATGAGAGCCTGGAGCTCTTGCCGCACCGCCGCCACCCGCGCCTCCTGCTTCTCTCGCTCTGCCCATTCCGCGGCCGCATTGCATTCGGCCGCGGACACAGCCTCCTTTAGGGTTGCCACCTCGTTCGTGGCCCCTGCAGTACCCACGTTATCCTTGTTAGTTTTATTGCAACCGAAATCCTTTTCTGTAAGGTAAATATTTAAAGTGGCGCTACTCACCTTCTTTGTCCTCGAGCTGCCTCTTGGCACAGCCGAGCTCTCGCTCGGACCGTTCGAGATCTTGCTTCAATGCACCGACCTCCGCAGTCAGTGCGGCAGAGGTCAGCAGCGCAGCCTGCAAACCCATATTGACATAATTTATTAGCAACCCTGCGTATATCGTTTTAGATCCTTAGTCCGGCTTTTCTTTCCGAACACCGAACCGAGCATCAGGGGCTATTGTCTATGCGGTATTACATTACATAATTTCAACTTCTTACCTCAAAGCCCGTTAGAAGGCTACTGCAGGCTTCGGTCAGCCCACTCTTGGCAAGCTGAACCTTCTGAATCACCGCACTCATGATGGTGCGGTGTTCTTCCTCAATGGAGGCGCCTTGGAGCGCCTCCAACAAGTTGTCCGGCGCCTCCGGTTGGACGGGGGCCGCCGGTGTCACGGTCTTGCCCTTCTTACGAAGGGGCCGCCTGTCGGACTCTGGAACCACTACAGGTTCCGTCATAGAGTCCGGCGCAAAGTCTGGGAGGCTGCCTTGTGGCGCCTCCGGAGCCTCCTCCTGATGGGTCCTTTCTCGGGACCCCACCTCGGCGTCCTCAGCGGCGCGAGGGGTGGAGGCAGTCGGGATGGAATCTACATCCGACGGAGCCAACGACCCGCTCGACGAAGCGGGGAGATCATCATCGGCCGGACTACAAGCAGTATGCGGCATTAGAAGGACACTATGTGACATAGAAAGAAATTATAAATTACTCAGGAATCCGGATACTTACGATCTCGCCGGAGGCCTGGCCCTTGAAGGCCACTCTTCTTCGCCAACGTTGGCATTGGTGGAACTGTCCGGGGGAATAGTTCTTCCCCTCTTGGACCCTTCGACCTCCCCTGTTGGGGAGGCCTTCCTCTTTCTCTCTCCCTCTTCTGGGAGAGAGTCTTCTTCCTCCTCCTCGTCTTCGGGGGAGGAATCCGCCTCGGAGTCGTCGGACACCTGAAAACGGGAACTCTTTCGAGTACCCGTGGCCACCTTCTTGGCCTTCTTCTCCGACACCACGTATGGTGCCGGAACTAGCAGCCCCGCTAAACGGGCGTCCACTGGGTCCTCTGGCATGGGAGCCGGGCAGATGAGCTGCTCGGCCTTCTTCATCCAGTCCCGTCAAAGGAAAAGGGGGATTGAAACCCGCTTAGGGTCGAACTATTAACAACAAGTGTCCCGTAAAGGGGTAGAATCACTTACCTCGTCAGCTGGACGCTGCGAGTGAAAATCCCGATCTTTCGTCACGGATGTGGGGGCTTCGGCGCCCTTAAATAGCACCCTCCAAGTGCCTTCGTACGTCGTGTCGAAGAGCTCGCTCAACGCCTGGTGTTGTTCCGGATCGAACTCCCATAGATTGAATGCCCGTTCTTGGCATGGGAGAATCCGGCGG
Source organism: Triticum aestivum (assembly GCF_018294505.1). Classification (NCBI taxonomy): domain Eukaryota; kingdom Viridiplantae; phylum Streptophyta; class Magnoliopsida; order Poales; family Poaceae; genus Triticum; species Triticum aestivum. The sequence goes on from NC_057801.1 coordinate 234,278,124, forward strand.
ACGAGCATGACTTGGACCACGTTAACAAGCCTGAGCTTCTTGTTCACCAGCTTCTGGATACAGGCTTGGAGTCCCGTCAGCTCCTTCGAATTACCCCACAGCAAGCCCTTCTCTTTCCAGGAGGTGAGCTGCGTAGGGATACCAGATCTGAACTCGGGGGCCGCCGCCCACATAGGGTCGCGCGGCTCGGTGATATAGAACCACCCTGACTGCCACCCCTTGACGGATTCCACGAAGGCCCCTTCGAACCAGAGGACGTTGGGCATCTTGCCCAACATGGCGCCTCCGCACTCCGCTTGAGTGCCCTTCACTACCTTCGGCTTGACATTTAAGGTCTTGAGCCACAAGCCGAAGTGGGGCTGGATGCAGAGGAAGGCCTCGCACACGACGATAAACGCCGAGATGTTGAGGATGAAGTTTGGCGCCAGATCATGGAAATCCAGGCCGTAGTAGAACATGAGCCCCCGGACAAAGGGGTGAAGTGGAAAGCCCAGTCCGCGGAGGAAGTGGGGAAGGAAAACGACCCTCTCATGGGGCCTGGGGGTGGGGATGAGCTGCCCCTCGTCGGGCAGCCAGTGCGCGATGTCGCCGGAAAGGTATCCGGCGCTGCGCAGCTTTGTGATGTGCTCCTCCTTAACGGTGGAGGCCAACCACTTGCCTCCCGCTCCGGACATGGTCGGAGAGGGTTGAGACGAGATGCGCGAACTTGGGCGCTGGAGCTCGAGTGCGCGGAGATGGATAAGCAAAGGAGGAAGAAGGCGTAGGTGAGAAGGTGAATCCTATCCCTTATATATAGGCGGACGAAGACTATATGTCCCCACACTGCGTGGTAAAACTCGCTTATCTCCCAAGCGCCACCATCAATGGCGCGGTTGGGTTACCCACGTCCGTATTGATGAGAATCCCGGAATAAGGGGAACACGATCTCTGCTTCGACAAGACGTGCCAAGGAAACCGCTTCGCTAAACGCGCTGAGGTGGTTTAATAATAAAAAACGATTCAAGTAAAGGCTTGGTAGTGGTGTGACGTTATGCCGCAAAATACATCAGCAGATTGAACTTGTGTACATTTTATTCTCTCTACGGTGGAATGTGGAATTTATTTTGCAGAGCCGGACACTATCCTGGTGTTCACAATCTTCTATGGATTATTTGGAGGAGGAACCCGCCTTGCAATGCCGAACATTATGCACGCCGGACTCATCGTCATTGAAGCCAGGTTCAGGGGCTACTGAGGGAGTCCTGGACTAGGGGGTGTCCGGACAGCCGGACTATCATCGTCCGCCGGACTCCAAGACTACGAAGATACAAGATTGAAGACTCCGTCCCGTGTCCGGATGGGACTTTCCTTGGCGTGGAAGGCAAGCTTGGCAATACGGATATGTAGATCTCCTACCATTGTAACCGACTCTGTGTAACCCTAGCCCTCTTCGGTGTCTATATAAACCGGAGGGCTTTAGTCCGTAGGACATAACCTCCATTACAACAATCATACCATAGGCTAGCTTCTAGGGTTTAGCCTCCTTGATCTCGTGGTAGATCCACTCTTGTACTACCCATATCATCAATATTAATCGAGCAGGACGTAGGGTTTTACCTCCATCAAGAGGGCCCAAACCTGGGTAAAACATCGTGTCCCTTGCCTCCTGTTACCATCCGCCTAGACGCACAGTTCGGGACCCCCTACCCGAGATCCGCCGGTTTTGACACCGACAGTGTGTTTGCAAGAAACGAAGTTGCAAGAGGTTTCCCTATCAGTTGTACAATAGTGCCTTGGCAATAAATTTGGGCAATTTTTCTACCTGCCGGCGGCTGGGACTCGTGGAGGAATTTTGGTGGCTTGGGATGACTCGATTACCCAACTTTCAAACCCGCACTATACAGATAACACACTTACGGCGATAGTCAAGACAGGTGGTGATCAGGAGTGGTGGCTCACATGTGTATACGGCCCTAATGATGAGAGCGAAAAGGTGGACTTCCTTCAGGAATTGGTGGATATCAGAGACCTGCATGCTAGTCCGTGGCTTGTGGCCGGCGACTTTAACTTGCTAGTCAACCAGGAGGACAAAAGCAACACGCTGATTAACCGCAGAATGATGGGTAGATTTCGGGCTAAGCTAAATATGCTTGAGTTGAAGGAGTTGTACCTGAATGGTAGGTGCTATACGTGGTCGAATGAGCGGCAGCATGCAACACTTGAGAAGATCGACCATGTGTTCATGTCTAACGAATGGGATGAGGCTTTTTCCCTCGTGTTTCCTCTCGGCATTGGGTACCGCCATCTCGGACCACTGCCTGTTGGTGCTGGACATGAACATGGAGGTGCACATGCGCAGGAGATTCAAGTTCGAATCATTTTGGGTAAAGGCGAAGGGTTTCATGGATACTGTGCAAACTGCGTGGAACTCGGTTCCGGTGGTGTCAAATGCTTGCCTCACGTTGCACGATAAGTTGAAAGCCATGGCCCGGGCTCTCCAGAGGTGGAGTGACAAATGGATTGGCAATGTGAAGCTGAAAATTCGCATTCCTTTGGAGGTGATTAATCGCCTGGATATCGCCATGGATGATTGCCAACTTTCTGAGGCCGAGCTGCGGTTACGTAAGTGCCTGAAAAGGAAGCTGCTGGGCTTGTGCTCTCTTGATCGCTCTATTGCTTGGTAGAGGTCGAGGTTGCTGCAGCTGCGATAGGGGGATGGCAATACCAGGTTGTTCCACCAACAAGCAAGTCATCGGCAGAGAAAGAACACCATCAGGATGGTGCGGCACAATGGGAACATCTTCTCGGGCCAGGATAGTGTGGCGACTGCGGTGGACGACTACTATAGCGAGATCTTTGGCTCCTGTGAGACGAGGAGGCACGCGCTAAACTTGGAGGCCCTTGGTTTGCCACAGTTGGACCTTGCGCATCTCGAGGAGCCCTTTTCCATGGAGGAAGTAGATAAGGTGATTAAGTCAATGCCTCCAGATAAAGCACCGGGGCCGGATGGATTCACGAGCCGTTTCTATGCCACTTGTTGGCATATCATAAGGGAGGACTTCATGGCAGCAATGACATGCCTTTACAATGGTGATGTGAGAGGGTTGGCGACAATCAATAAATCCCTTGTGTCCCTTTTACCGAAGAAGGAGGGTGCTTTAGATGTGGGAGATTTCAGGCCCATTAGCTTGGTCCATGGGGCAGTCAAGATCTTCGAGAAGGTGCTTGCCTCCAGGCTCGTGCTGGAGCTGCCAAACTTGGTTGGAAATCATCAAAGCGCTTTTTTCAGAGGTAGATCACTGCACGATAATTTCATGCTAGTCCAAAGCATGGCCAGGCGCTTGCATGCGTTGAAGAACCCTACTGTGCTCTTGAAGCTAGACATCTCCAAAGCTTTCGACTCTGTTCAATGGCCCTTTCTGCTGGAAGTCATGGAGCAGCTACGCTTTGGCGCCAAGTGGAGATCATGGGTGTGTGGAATCCTAGCTATGTCCACTACACGCATCATGGGGAATGGTGACCCGGGTGGAACTATATACAACTGTAAGGGCTTGCAGCAGGGTGATCCCGTCTCACCAATGCTTTTCATTCTCACTATGGAGCCACTGCACCGGCTCTTTGAGTGGGCTGCCCAGCGTGGGTTCTTGCAGCCGTTGGCGGCATCAGGGATGAAGAAGAAGATCTCAATCTTTGCGGATGATGTCGTCTTGTTTACCAAGCCGGAGCCTATGGACCTCGCTATCTGCAAATGCATTTTTGACCTATTTGGAGAGTCTTCGGGTTTGCACATTAACATGAACAAATCGGCTGCGCTACCGATACGATGTTCGGAGCAGAGCATTGCTTTTGCGAGTCAACAGCTGGGGTGTCCAGTTGGATCTTTCCCTGTGAAGTACCTTGGGTTGCCCCTGTCTCTAAGAGAACAATCAGTGGCTCGGCTTCAGGGCCTGGTGGATCAGATGGCAAACTGTTTGCCAAGGTGGAAGGCGGCCCTCATGCCGAAGAGTGGTAGGCTTACTTTGGTGCTTTCGGTCCTGTGTGCTATGCCCATCCATGCAATGATGGCTTTGGACCTTCCTTCCAAAACACTGACGACCATGAACAAGATTTGTCGAGGATTTCTTTGGTGCCGGAGAGTGGAGGCTAATGGAGGAAACTGTGCGGTGGCTTGGGAGACCGTGTGTACCCCAAAATGGGCAGGAGGGCTAGGTGTGCCTAACTTGAGGTGGATGAACATAGCCATGCAGGCCAAATGGCCATGGTTGCAAAGGACGGATAGGAGTAGACCCTGGAGTGAATTCAAAATCAAAGTTCCATTTGAGGCGATGCAAATCTTTCAATCGGCTACTAGGTGCAGGGCAAGCAACGGGATGAACACATTATTTTGGGAAGATCGATGGCTAGACGGGATGAGGATTCAGGAGCTTGCACCAGCGGTGTATGACTTGGTGCCACGCCGGATTAGGCAGATGTGTATGCTTGGCCAAGTGGGGATGGACGGGTCCTGGGCAGCTTGCCTTGGTCCCAGCATATCTATGGTGGCACTGCAACAGTTCCTACAGCTATGGCAGCGGGTCCAGGCATGGGAACCAGTGGAGAGTGTCTCGGACAGGATAGTTTGGTCTTGGGAGCCGACGGGACAATTCTCTATGAGATCTACGTACGCAGCGAAGTTCTGGGGAAGGGAGGTCATTCCCTCCGTGGAGTTAACGTGGAAATTGAGAGCCCCGTCTCAATGCAAATTCTTCACATGGCTGGCCCTGCAAAACAGATGTTGGACGTCGGACCGGCTAGCTAGGAGGGGGCTGCCACATCAGGTCAATTGCCCTTTGTGTGACCAAGAGGAGGAAACCATTGATCAAGTGTTTCTAACATGTGTTTTCGCTCGTGAGATTTGGGTGGCGATTTGTATGGCTCTGGGAAAGCCAGAGTGGGCACCATCTACGCAGGATGCTCTCAAGCCGTGGGTTTGTGACAAGCAAGTGGCTGCCAATGTGGCAAGGAAGGATCTGCACGCTATACTGCTTCTAACATTGTGGGAGTTGTGGAAGCATAGAAACGCGATTGTCTTTGATGGTGCTTCGCCATCAGCGAGTCAACTGATCAAGAAAATTGTGAACGAGGGTAGAAGCTGGTCGATGGCTGGACTCTTCAAAGGCAATGTTGAGGCTGTGTTTGCAGGCTTAGCTAGGTGGACGAGTGGGGAGTAGTAGTCTAGTTAGCGTGTGCGGTCGTGCGCGATCGTGCGTGAGGTGGAGTTGTACATGGTGTTTGTCACACCTTTGTATATGACTGCTCAAGGCTTTCTATGCCTTTTCCTTCTTTAATATATGATATGCACACTCGTGCATATTCGAGAGAAAAATAGTAACATCAATATCTTCTATCTCAGCAGGTGCAACATCATTCATAATTTCTTGATATAAAGTAAAGGGAGTTGCACTCACACTAGCACCCACATCACATAAGCCATGATCACAATGATCTCCTATTTTAATAGAAACAACAGGCATGCCAATAATAGGTCTATGTTTATCTTTAGTATCAGGTCTAGCAATTCTAGCAGCTTCATCATAGAAATAAATAACATGTCCATCAATATTATCAACCAAGAGATCTTTAACCGTAGCAATACTAGGTTCAACTTTAATTTGTTTAGGGGGTGTAGGTGTTTTAGTATAACTCTTACGAACCACAGCTGAAGCTTTAGCATGATCCTTTATCCTAACAGGAAAAGGTGGTTTCTCAATGTAAGCAGTAGGAATATTAGGATCAACATTATAAGTAACAGTTTCATCTTCAACTCTAATAGGCTCTACTAATTTCACTTTCAATGGGTGGATGATATTAAAACCACTTCTCCTTAGGGAGATCAACATGAGTAGCAAATGATTCACAGAAAGAAGCTACCATCTCAGCGTCAAGTCCATATTTAGTGCTAAATTCACGAAAAGCATCGGTATCCATGAAAGATTTAACACAATAAAACTTAAGGTTTATACCTGACTCATTACCTTCGTCGAGTTCCCAATCTTCAGAGTTGCGTTTAATTCTTTCCAATAAATCCCATTTGAATTCAATATTCTTCTTCATAAAAGAACCAGTACAAGAAGTATCGAGCATGGGTTGATCATTACGAGAAAGTCGAGCATAAAAATTCTGAATAATAATTTCTCTTGAGAGCTCATGATTGGGGCATGAATATAACATTGACTTAAGCCTCCCCCAAGCTTGAGCCATACTTTATCCTTCACGAGGCCAAAATTATAAATATAATTCCGATCATGATGAACCAGATGCATAGGATAAAATTCTGATGAAATTCCAATTTCAGTCGGTTGTAGTTCCAAGATCCAATATCATCACCCAGCCTATACCATGTCAATGCCTTTCCGTTAAAATATAAAATGAAGACCTTCTTCTTGACATCATCCTCGAGCAAACCTGCAAGCTTAAATAATCCACAAACTTCATCTACATAGATTAGATGCATATCAGGATGTAGTGTTCCATCTCCTGCATAAGGATTAACTAGCGGTTTCTCTATCATACCCGAAGGAATTTCATAATAAATATTTTCAGTACATTCAGTAGGTTGAGGAGAAACATCTTGCACTACCAGTCGAGGTGAAGATACCGCGAACAATCCCCTCAAATGATTATTTTCCACAGTGACAAGTGACAGTAAATTTCAACACGTAATATAAATGATTCCTTACCAAATTCCTCTCACCAAAGGCGCTTCACTCCCCGGCAACGGCGCCAGAAAAGAGTCTTGATGACCCACTAGTATATGGGATCTATCATAGTCCTTTCGATAAGTAAGAGTGTTGAACCCAACGAGGAGCAGAAGGAAATGACAAGCGGTTTTCAGCAAGGTATTCTCTGCAAGCACTGAAATTCTCGGTACCAGATAGTTGTGTGATAAGATAATTCGTAATGGGTAACAAGTAACAAAAGTAACTAAGGTGCAGCATGGTGTCCCAATCCTTTTTGTAGCAAAGGACAAGCCTGGATGAACTCTTATATAAAGCAAAGCGCTCCCGAGGACACATGGGAATTATTGTCAAGTTAGTTTTCATCATGCTCATATGATTCACGTTCGTTACTTTGATAATTTGATATGTGGGTGGACCGGTGCTTGGGTGTTGTCCTTACTTGGACAAGACTCCTACTTATGATTAACCACTCTCGCAAGCATCCGCAACTACGAAGGAAGAATTAACATAAATCTAACCATAACATGAAAGATATGGATCCAAATCATCCTCTTACGAAGCAACGCATAAACTAGGGTTTAAGCTTCTATCACTCTCGCAACCCAACATCTACTTATTACTTCCCAATGCCTTCCCCTATGCCCAAATCATGGTGAAGTGTCATGTAGTCGACGTTCACATAACACCACTAGAGGAAAGACAACATACATCTCATCAAAATATCGAACGAATACCAAATTCACATGATTACTTATAACAAGACTTCTCACGTGTCCTCAAGAACAAACGTAACTACTCACAAAGCATATTCATGTTCATAATCAGAGGGGTATTAAATAGCATTAAATATCTGAGCATATGATCTTCCACCGAATAAACCGACTAGTATCAACTACAAGGAGTAATCAACACTACTAGCAACCCACAGGTACCAATCTGAGGTTTTGAGACAAAGATTGGATACAAGAGATGAACTAGGGTTTGAGAGGAGATGGTGTTGGTGAAGATGTTGATGGAGATTAACCCCCTCTCGATGAGCGGATTGTTGGTGATGACGATGGCTTCGATTTCCCCCTCCGGGAGGGAAGTTTACCCGGCAGAACAGCTCCGCCGGAGTCCTAGATTGGTTATGCCCAAGTTTCGCCTCGAGACGGCGGCACTTCGTCCCGAAAGCTCCCTTCTATTTTTTTCCAGGTCAAAACCCTCCATATAGCAGAAGATGGGCACCAGAGGCCTGCTAGAGGGCCCACAAGCCATAGGGGTGCGCCCAAGGGGTAGGGCGCGCCCCCGAAGCTTGTGGCCTCCTGGTGGGTCCCCTCTGGTATTTTCTTTGCTCAGTATTTTTTATATATTCCAAAACAATTCTCCATAAATTTTCAGGACTTTTGGAGTTGTGCAGAATGGGCCTCTCATATTTGCTCCTTTCCGGTCCAGAATTCCAGCTACCGGCATTCTCCCTCTTTGTGTAAACCTTCTAAAATAGGAGAGAAAAGGCATAAGTATTGTACAATAATGTGTAATAACAACCCATAATGCAATAAATATCAATATAAAAGCATGATGAAAAATGGACGTATCAGGCGCCTCGACAGAGCGGGGGAAATCCTCCCCCTTATTATCGGCAGGGCAGGCTTCGGCGGAGCCGGTGATGTCCTCTGCCTCGTTGTTGGCGGGGCGAGGCCTCGGCGAAGCAGGGCCTCACCAAAGCAGGCGAAGTCCTCCGCCTCGGTGCCGGTAGTGCAGGGCCTCGGCGGAGCCAACGATGTCCTCCGCCTCGTTGTTGGCGGGGCAGGGCCTCGACGGAGCAGGGCCTCACCAAAGCCGGCGAAGTCCTCCACCTCGGTGTCAGCGGGGTGGGGCCTCGACAGAGCCGGCATTGTCCTCCGCCTCGTCGTCAATCTCGCCAAATAGCGCCTCGCCCGCTTCATCACCCTCTTTGTAGGTTGTCGCAACCTCCGCCACCCGCACGCGGTACCGCCAGCACGCGAGGCGGCTCTCGCGGGCGGAGCGGTACGACTTCAGCAGCACCTCCTGCTTCGCTTGCTCCACGGTGGTTCGCTCCTCCGCCTGCAGGTGCTCCTGGAGGACATGGTGGTTGTAGGTGGCGTCGGCCTGCACCTCCCAAAACTACTCCTCACGCTTCTGCCTCACCATATCCATGTATTGGGCACGGGCCTCGCCGATGGTCATGGTGCAATGCACCGGCGGGGATGGCGTGGAGGAGGGGGTTGGCGCCGGATCGTTGACTACCACATTCTCCATTGGGACGTCGTCGCCCTCTGGTTGCCTGCCGGCCAGCTTCAGCATACTTGGCATATCCAACAAGCCCATCTAAGCAAATTAGGAAAGTAAGGAGCCACCGGCTTCAGCATACTTGGCATACCACGAGCAGCCAGCCACCAAACATAGTTATTGGGCGCCGCCTCCCCGCTGGACGTCGTAATCAACCGCGACATCAAGGGAGCCGGGAAGATCGTCCCCCATGGCCCAGGTACTCCACAGCTCATTGGCTCAATCGTCCTCCATCACCTATGTTGGGAAACGTAGTAGAAAACAAAAAAATTGCCCTACGAGCACCCATGAACAATTTGAAGATGCATATAAGGTTTGGACCAACAATCATTACTGATCTAGAGTGCACCGAAAGTAGACGAGTTGGTGTAGTTCGTACTTGGAATCCCACGAACAGTCAATGACGATCCCATGGACTGCCCTCAAATGATCCCTCGAACGGAAGGTCGAAAGCATGACCTCTCTACTCGGTTGCAAGTGTACGGTCTTCACCATCCGGTAGCGCTTTGCCGTCCAGAGCTAATCGTCACCTGAGAATTAGAGGGAGGAGATTAGAACTACACTAAGCTTCTAGTTATGAGGATTATAGGAACTAGGCCTACCTCTAATTAGTCAACTAGGACCAACTAGAACTAGAAGTAGATAAACTAGATGAGGCTCCAAAACTTGTGTATTCAAAAGTGCCCAAAACCTCTAGTATGTATAGGTTCGAGGAGGGAAGAGGGGGCATAACAAGAGAGGAAACCTACCCCTTAGGCATGACAAGGAGGGGATTCCCACTCCATTTCGGCCTCCCCTTGGCCTCCAAAAAGGCTAAGGGGTGGTGTCTCCCTTATTGGGCCCTTTTGGCCCAATTATCCTTCCACCAGTCGGTATTTTACGACCCGTTGATATTAAACTAAATATAAAATCCTTCTAACAATTACTAGAGTCTTTTATATATAAATTTATCATCACTGGAAATATTGTCCGCCTATATATTATTTGTCGGGAATACCTAGTATTGCTTGATAAACTCCAAAACCCTTCCGGTGATCCTGAAACACTTCCGGTTCCTCTTGGAACTATTGCAAATATTAATGAAACAACTCCACAAATAAATCCTCGATACTCTCATCCTACTAACATAGTAGATCGTGATTACCATAAGCTTGTGACCCCATAGGTTTGGTAATACATAGACATGAACGAAACACCTTCGCTCAATGACCGATACCGGAACCGTGGACGTCCACATCGATCCCTATGATTACTCGAATAACATTCGGTGAACCTTTGGTTATCATGTGATGTTCCCTTTGCTTCGCAATACTTTACAAAACCCGAGGTGTGTCGGTATCCTCTTGACTCATACACATGCTCACTATACCGTCATTCTCATTGCCGGTTTTGTTCTTCTTTCTTGTTGAACTGTTCCGGCATCCCCGTGAAGAGTCACCTATGTATGGCTAGACGATGATAGATGTCGTCACACTGAGAGGGCCCTAAGAATATATCTCCATTGTCGGAGGAACAAATCCCACTCTCGAGCTATCTACTCTCTTGTCAAACTTTTTGATGAACCTATAAGTTGTCATTATGATCACCTAGTTACATATGATGTTTTAGCAACCCTAAAGTCCACCGTATGGTAGGAAGTGGCCACGATACTATCATGGTCTAAGGAACTAAAAACACATGTTAACACTCCATGTTATAGTAGTTTATTTTAGACAGTATTATCTCAAAGTATAACAAACAAGTTTGGGTCGATTCAATATGATCGTTCTTCTAACGCCATAGTCTCAATGTTCTTTTAGGACTATCCTTACACTTAACGATATTATAAGATCTGGAAAACATGATCACAAACAACACTTGAGCCAATCTTAGAGGCAAGACTAGGAACCTATTCTTTACCATTTATCATTCCACACGTGCATATGAGTTTTCCACTGAATTGCATGTTCCTGGGTCATAGAAGTTATAGTATGAAATATAAACTCTTAATTTTATAACACAGAAATATAATAATACAACATTATTGCCTCTAGGGCATATTTCCAATAGTCTCCCACTTGCACTAGAGTCAATAATCTAGTTAGCACATTTTCTTTTACACCAGTGGCAATCCGATGTTTTCCCATGCTTTTGCTTTGTGTATAGCCTTCGTCCTATCAAATCTTTACAACTTCAGATCCTTGTGTATCATTTCCATACTTATGCATCTATCATGCTTTCACAATCATTCATAATTTATGTGAAACAAGCATAGTATATATTGAATCACTGGCATGACATTTGTTTCCTTAGATTGAGCTATGGAACCACTATTGAGAACAGTGTTCCATTGGCACAATCATCTAGAAACCATACCTTTCCCAACATAAGCATCTTTTAAATTTTCTCCTCCCCTTTGTTAAAATTAAGCACTTCATTTTCAGGGGTATAAGAAACAAACAAAGAACTAGCCATAGTGGCACATCAAATGAGTGAAATAAAATATTTTTGTGTTTTCTTATTTTTTCTAGAGAAGTGGAGGTAGATTAAAAAGAGAGGCAAATAAAAAGTAGAGCAAGTAAATGATAATTTATGTGTAAGAACCTGTAGGTATTAGATGATGTCTCCACGATAACGGTGCTAGAAATTCTTTCTGCTACTTGTGAGTTGCGTTGGGATTTCCCCCGGAGAGAAATGGTGAAGTAATCTAGTAGCGATCAGTATTTCCCTCAGTGAGAACCAAGGTTATCGAACCCATAGGAGAACCACGCAAATTCCTAGCAAGCAGTATCTACACACACAAGAGCAAATGCTTGCACCCAACGCGAGCAAGAGGGTTTTCAATCCCCTTGAACTCGTTACTTGCAAGGATTAAATCTGATAGTGATAGATAGATAAATTGAAAAGTAAAAATAAAAAAGAGTAAAATTGCTGCAAGGTATTTTTGGTTTCAGTAATATGATAAAAGTAGACCCGGGGGCCATAGTTTTCACTAGAAATTTCCCTCTCGAAACATAGCATACGGTGGGTAAGCGGGTAATTGATAGAAAAGCGCGTAGTTATGATGATATTCATGGCAATGATTATGTATATAGGCATTACATCTGTGACAAGTAGACCAAAACAATTCTTCATCTACTACTATTACTCCACCAATCGACCGTTATCCAACATGCATATACGGTATTAAGTTCATGACAAAATAGAGTAACGCTTTTAAGCAAGATGACATAATGTAGACAAAATAAACTCAAGCAATATGATTAAACCCCGTCGTTTTACTATTAATGGCAACAATACAATGCATGCCTCGCTACCCCTACTGTCACTGGGTGAGGACACCGCAAGATTTGAACCCATCACAAAGCACATCTCCCACTGAAGATAAATCAATCTAGTTGGCCAAACCAAATGGACAGAAGAGAGAAATACAAAGCTATAATAATCGTGCATACTAAAATTCAGAAAAGATTCAATTACTTTCAATAAATATTCCAATAATAAACCAACGATTCATCCAATCCCAACAAACACACTGCAAAAAATATTACATCGAATCGATCTCCATGAAGATCATGAAGAACATTGTATTGAACATTAGAGAGAGAGAGAAGAATAAGTCATCTAGCTACTAGTTACGGACCCGTAGGTCTGTGGTGGTCATCGGAAGGCGGCAAAGTTGATGAAGAAGCCTTACATGATCAATTCCCCCTTTGGCAGGGTATCGGAAAACGCCTCCAGATGGGATCACGGAAGAACAGAAGCTTGCGGTGGTGAAAAAAATGTTTAGGGTGGATCTTTGTTGGTTCCGGGATTTATGGGAATTTATAGGCTTGGAATTAGGTCAAATGAAGCTACGTGGGGGCCACAAGCTCAGGTGGCACCCCCCTGGGGGCGTCGTGTGGAGATTGTGGCTCTCTCATATCTCCTCTGTCCTCCTCCCGAAGCTTCTAGGTCCCTTTTAGTCCAGAAAAAATCACCGTAAAGTTTTATCGTGTTTGAGGTTTGTTTGGTATTGATTTTCCAAAAAGACAAAAAACATGCAAAAAATAGGAACTGACACTGAGTTAATAGGTTAGCTCACAAAAATAGTATAAAATTGCATATAAAAGCATATAAAGCATCCAAGATTGATAATATAATAGCATGAAACAATCAAAAATTATAGATACATTGGAGACGTATCATTCTACAACTACAATAGCATTAGTAAGAAGCAACACCAATATCATTGTCATTGTCTTCTTTTGGTTGCTTCTCTAGTACTTAATGTATTGGGTGTGCGGATTGTGTTGTGGCGTGGAGTTAGCCGTGTGTGGCCGCCTTTAAATAGGCCGGACATCCGGGTGCGTCAATGTGCGGTGTTGGAGTGGGTTTCTCGATCGGCGAGCCTGCTTAATGGCGGCATACAGACGAACGGGGCATTCAATGGACGTGGTAGATATTCATCTAGTCCAGTTTAGTAACGCGTCTCTGGCATTGAACAGGCGCGGACACTGGAGATGCGTCGCGGGTGGCACCGCGCCACTTTAATGGCGAAGGCAGCGAGAGGTCGCGTCCGCTCTGAACCGTTTTCAATGTGGAGTGGCGTGCTCTATAGCAGCATGAATGCGGGCAGCTGGCCTTCGGCGGGAACACACGTGGGCGAGGGAGGAGGGGGTTTGGGTGGGCCAGGGTGGTCAGAAGCGGGCGTGGTTGCTGTCTCGACGCCCCGCAAAACCCCCCATGTTTGTTTCCGGTTTGCGGGAGAAAGTACGTATAGATCATCCTACGGACCAATACATGCCCGCATTGGATGTCTTCCACAGTTAGGCGTATGCGGGCAGTTTGAGGGTTGGCGTTGGAGATGTCCTAATGCTCGCAAATCAGCTTCTTCTGGATGTCATTTTCTGTTTGAAGGTAGGAATTTTAATTTCAAGGCTCATCGCTTAGCAAAACACGCTAGCTCTTTAGGTACTGATCGTTATGTATGGCTTGGAACTCCTTATGATCTGGTCATGGTACATGTAAACGTTCGGTTTGAAGTTTAATAAAGCATGTGTTTGCCCAAAAACAGCAATTGCAGAGGCCCACCTCACTCGACATGCTACTATTATGGTATTACCATCACAGAGAAATCTAATTATGCCCCTGAAAAAGATCTAATTATGCATTGACTCAAACACCCATTAACCACAACATGGAAGAAATCCGTGTTAGCATCGCAATTCAGCCTCTATGGACTTTAGCAATCGTCCTTACAACAATCTTAACAATCAAGATTTTGCCTGATCTACTGGGTTGCTCAACATATAACATCAACATACCTAACCTATCACAATACACTTCCCAACCAAATTCCGTCACTTTAGTTTTTTTAGATGGAACACTCGTATTCCATTAAGGCACGGCTAAATCGCCTGTAACATCACATGTTACATCATCTTGATAGTTAGAGAACCGCTTGTTAGGCATTTCAGCAGCTAATCCCGCACCAATAGCAGCTAGCACATGCGCTGGCTTGTTACATTCTCGTGGCGTATGTACTACCATGGCCTGAATAAATTGTGTGGCAAGCTTCATCTTAATCTCTTTAAACATTTGTCCCAGAGAAGACAAGTGATAATCATTCAGAGACATAACATGTTGTAGCACTAAACAATCGATCTCAAATTGGACCCTGCCCACCCCCATTTGATCAGCCCAGTTATCAGCAGTACAAAGGGCCACCGTCTCAACGTGTAAAGCATTGAAGATGGATTGGGATGAGCCAGCTACAGCGAAGAGTATTTCACGGAAGGCATCTCTGCATATTAATCCCCATCCACTATGCATTGTGTTTAGAAAAAGCTTCATCAATGTTAATTTTAATAAAATCTGTCGGTGATGGCTTCCAAGAGCTATGTATGATTATGTGGGTAGCCGCTTTCTTGTTCAGAAACTCATTCCACTCATTCACATGAAAACGAGCAGCATTTGGAATTCTTCTACCGTGGCTCTGCATTCACCATAATTTCCACGGTTTCTCTCATGCCACCAAGACCAAAGGAGAGCAATGTTAAGCATTCTTTGCTCCTCTGAAAGTTGTAAGATTGCATCTACTACTTCCCTTGCCGAATTTTGTTGTGACAGCTGCACTCTCACCTCCTCCAGCATTAACGCTCGTCATCTTTCGCTTCACTCATTTGCATTTCAAAAAAAGATGCCCCCCATCCTCAAATAACTGGCCACAAACAACAAATCGTATATCAAGCTCTACACCCCTTTTACTGACATTCACATACATTGGGTGACTATTATGCGTGAATCTCCACAAGAAATGATGCATCTTTGGAGGACACTCTTGTTTCCAAATAGCCTTGAAAATTTCAAAATCATGTTCTCCATTTGATGAGTTGGCACCTTGCTGTTTGTTATCCTCCCTTATCAACATGTCCACATACGCTTTACATGCTGATTTGACCGAGAAACCCCCTTTGATGTGAAGATGTCACTTTAGTTTGTGTAGGCTTGTTTGACAAGGAACACACTTTGTTGAATTGTAGACATTTAAAAGGGGCCGACGGGTTAGTCAAAAGAAAATCCCAACACCAAAGTCCACTTCCCCCCGTTCCGTTCCGTTCCGTTTCTCAGGTTCTCTTTCCTCACACCATCGACACGAATCGAATCCCCGCGTGTCCCGAGTCGAACCGAATCCCTTCCATCCCCGTCGATCGCCCACGCCCAACATTCGGGGAGGAGGAATAGCGGAGGAGGAGGAGGAGGAGGCCAAGGACCGCCGCCGCCGCCATGGCCGCGCTGCCGGTGATGAAGCTGGGGACGCTGCTGCTCCGGACGCTGTCCAAGCCTATCGCCAACCGCCTCAAGAGCCAGGCCGCCGTCCACCCCAAGTTTCGCGACTTCATCATCAGCATCGCCCAGGTTCGATTCTCTCCGCCCTCCCGCATCTCCTTTCCAGGGCAAGGACGGCGCAGGACGAAGCTGTTGGGATGGCCCATGGGAGGAGATCTGATTAGGTCTTTACAGATTTAAAAAGTTTGAAAACTGATGAATTAGCATTTTGTAGTGTTGCTGCGGTCTGACGACACTTTTGTGCAGTGATTAACTCAGGATGACAATGGTTTCTAATTCCATGACAATGTGCCTTATGTGACTTGGAAAGCACGGTTATGTAATGTGGTTTAGAAAAGAACTTTCAGGTCGCACATCTATCAATCAGGCTTACTTAGTTTATTAGAATTTCATCAGGAATTAATTAGTGCTTTCTTTATCGGTAAACCCAGATACTCTTTATGATAGATTTGATGTCTGTAAGAGCAACTCTAGCAGATGTGCCATATCCGCAGCCTCCAAAACCGTTTTGAAGGGCGCTCCATAAATTATTGAAGGTTGCGGAGACTCTGCACAAACACTGAGCTTCCATAACATTTCCCCTCTTTATTTATTTATTTTGGTTGGATCAACTCAATAATACTTCTAATTGGAGGGATTCAAACAGTAAAACTTGATTAAATTCGAATGCCATTGAAATACAAAGTTCTTATATAGGGGGAAAATGTTGATAAATATATAATATAGGGGGGGGGGCGCTTTTTACTTATTATGTAGCAACTGGATTAGTAGTCCGCGGCGGGTCGAGGACTACATGCAACGAGCCGGGCCGGCGTGGGACTTGTAGGGGACAGGATCAGCCTCATAGACGCGGCCACGGCCCCTGGTAGCGCGGTAGCGCAGAATTGGGCGAGCGCGCCTGCATCCCATGTCGCCCGGGTGCCGTCGTTGTGGTCAGGCGTGGCTTGGCCAATGGGGATGGTCCCAGATGGCGTGCTCTATCTCCGTGGTCACCGTGTGTGCTGCCGCCGCAACATCGTAGTCAGCCCAAATGGCGTGCTCCCTCTCTGCCTCCAACGCCCGTTCTACCACCATCTCCTCGAAAACTACGCTGGCACAGGCGGCATCTTGGACGTAGGCGGTGTGAGGCATCCCAAGCCTCCCTGGCAGTGAGGGAGTGGTGGGAAATCGGATGTGGCCGGGCATCGGCGCGGCGTCAGGCTGCTTTTAACGGGGCCGTGTTGCGGGACTCGTCGAGGACGGACTAGAGGAGGGGATCCTCAACCTTGGGTCGTCCTTGGAGTCAGCATGCTACAACATGTTGTGTGACTCGTCGAGGATGGACTGGAGGGGTGGGTCCTCGACCTCGGGTCCTCCTCGGAGTCAGCGTGCTCCAGTGCGTACCAACGGTCACACTACTACTATTTGATGTTGTCGGCCTCCTCCTACATGACCTCCTTACCCAACTGCCATGCCTCCTCTGCCGTGAGCTCGACCCAATCTGGCCTTGGGTGAAGTTACACGGTCTCCTCGAAGGCTACACCGACCCTGGTGGTGTCGTGGAAGTAGGCGGCGTGGCGTGCTTCCCAAGCCTCCCTGGCAATGAGGGAGCTGTGGAAAGTTGGACATGGACGGGCATCAGCGCAGGGTAAGGCAGCCTTTGACGCGGACGTGTTGCGGGACTCGTCGAGGACCGACCAGAGGAGGGGATCCTCGGTCTCGGGTCGTCCTCTGAGTCGATGTGCTCCAACGCGTACCAGCGGCCCCACTACTACTCCTTGATGCCGTCGGCCTCCTCCTGCGCGGCCTCCTTACCCAACTGCCTTGCCTCCTAAACTTCTCTAGCAATGAGAGAGCGGTGGGAAGTCGGACATGGCCGGGCATCGGCGCGACGTCAGGCAGCTTTTGACGCGGCCGTGTTGCGGTACTCGTTGAGGATGGACTGGGAGAGGGGATCTTCGACCTCGGGTTGTCCTCGAAGTCGGCGTGCTCCAGCGCGTACCAGCGGTCCCACTACTCTTGATGTCGTCGGCCTCCTCCTACGCGCCTCCTCGCCCAACTGCCTTGCCTCCTCCACCGTGAGCTCGACCTAGTCTGGCCTTGGGCGAAGTGACATGGGGAGAACGAGAAGTGGTGTAGCCGGAGAAGGAAGGGGAAAAGGTGGAGAGGGGAAGTGGAGTAGTGGATAGGGACGGGGAGGCGCCGGCCTCTTAATAGCTGCGGGCGGCTGGCCGACGGGAAAATGTGGCGGGAACGGGCGCAGGCAGTTGGACACGTGGTTGCGGCCATTGAATGGCTCATTTCCCGGTGATATAAGCGGCTACGGGATTCGTATGGGTGACTGCACCATTGGAACAGAGAGAAGAGAGAGGAAGAGGCCGCGTGGGCGGATGCCGAGAGAGGTGAAACTTCCCGCACAGGTGGTTAGGTTTGGACCGCGCTCCAAAACATCGCCCCCGGCCTCCAAATATGGTGGCTATGAACCTGGTTTTGGAGTGTGTTGCATACTTTTTCACGATCCAGATCCATATGGCGAACTCTGCTAGACTGGTTTTATCTGGTGTTTCACCGTAAAAGCGGTTATTTTGGCAATCGGATCCTTTTGGCGACTCTGCTAGAGTTGCTCTAAGTTCAAGTATTGTTTGAATCATTAGAAATGTGAGGGGCTGTTTGGTTTTAGGCCTAGCAATGCCACACTTTGCCATAAAATGTTGCCAAACTTGCGTAAGGTTAGTTCTTCAAAATGAGAGCCACAAGTTGGCAAGCCTAAGGGAATCTTGCCACATTTTTTGTGTGTACGTCTATGCCATGTGGGGCCCTAGTGTGGCTTGCCTAAGGTGTGGCTTGAACCAAACACTCACCTAAGTTGGTCAAACTTGCCTAACCTTAGGTGTGGCAATCTCTGGCAATCTTAGTCACAAACCAAACAGCCCCTGAGAGTGAACCTCAGTGGCAGATTTTCTGCCTCGGGGTTATGTGTTTTGGTAGCTGTGAACAACTAGCTATTCCTAGTTACTGGAACAAATGATCTGGAACTAATTATACTCTAGGTCCTCATATTTATTTTCGTGTGATCGCCTGAGAGGCAGGATCATTCCTTCTCTTTTAGTTGTCAAAACAAAGTGAACTGACAATCCCTATAACACATATTGCAGACAAACCATCGTATCACTACAAGGATACAAAGGCGCATTTATGGGCATGCTACTAATGTGGCTATCAGACCTTTAGATGAGGAGAAGGCAGTACAAGCTGCTACAGATCTCATTGGAGAAGGCTTCATCTTTTCGGTATTTTCTAAGCCCTTGGTTAACTTTACGTACCTTGCTGTAATACAAGCAATTGAAATTTCACCAAACAATAATAGCCTTATGCTATGTCTCTGATTGTAGGTTGCTGTCGCTGCTTTAATTTTCGAGGTGCAAAGAAGTGCTAGGTCAGAGGCTAGAAAGGAGGAAGCTCGTAAACAGGAACTTGAGGTAGCACTGTATATTTTTTTACTTTATTATATTATTTCTCTACATTGTCTTATTTCTTTGCTTAGTTCTCTAAAATCAGTTAAATGGACCGTGCTAACATGTCCATGCATGCCATGTTTGCTATTCAGTCCTATAGCGGTTAATTATTATTTTTATCTTGAGAAACACTGCACACCAGAAAACCGTATCTTTAAGCCCCTATTGTGTAGCCATCGGACAGACTCAGTGCTAGAAGCTCCCACACCAGGTGGAATCTGGGGAAGGATTATATAAGGCAGGCCATAGAAATAAAAGAAGTTGTACTTAAATTCTTCAGATAAAGCTCTTTCCGTTGCACATTTTGTGTTAAGAAAGTTTATTAAATGCACAATTTGATACAATTGCAGATAATTAGGATGTCTCTAGTGTCTTAAGAACACAGGATTTTACTAGGTATATTTTTGAACTAAATCTCAAGCAACCCCTCATCCAAACATCCTGATTAAGTGACTACCAGAGACTGATCATATGATCATTCCTAATTTATTATATCAGGTGATAGTTTGTACATGCTATGTTACTATCAGGTACATGGAATGGACATGCAGATACTAATTTAATATGCTAGAAGATTTTATTCAACCATCTGGCCACCATCTTGAACTCTCTTCTGAAAACATGTGGAAGTATGTAAATACCTGGGATGCTAGGAATTAACCCAATAAGCATACTAAGGTACTAATGACGACAACCACAGGCTGTTCTTTCCATTTCCAACTGCATTGGTCATAGTTATAGAGAATGGTTAGTGCCTACAAAATTTAATCTGGTAAATCATATTTTCTTGATATGGTTGACAAATATATGTTTGATGGGTGGAGTATACAAGTTGAAGAATGATGGGGTTGATAAGATAAGTGCAACTATCACAGATTATAGATTTTGCGACTAGTTGTTTAAATGGTATTTGCTCAATATGGAGGGAGAGGAAATCAAATTACCGAATCTGCGCAAAAGTGAGCAAATTCAAAATTATGCTAATTAAGAATGAGATTTCTGTAATCTATATTTGTTTTGTATATTTTTATAAATCACATACAGTCAATTAGAATGTATGTATATTAAAATAATAACATTTTGGGTAGTCGAGAGTACATTAGTTTATTAAATTAATCCCTTGTGGCAAGTTAGTTGTACACATAGGTTTCGATCAGAACACATGTGTTCAATTGTTTTCCTTCCCAGTTTATAATGTTTTTCACTCATCATAGGTCTAATTGTATACATAAGTTTCGATCAGACCATTTAGCTTAATGTTTTTCACTGATCCACAGGAACTGAGACAAAAGGAAGAGATTTTAGCTAAAGATTTAGAAGATCTCAAGGTGAAGCTGGCTGAACTTGAGCGCCTCGCCAAAGGCCGGGGCCTTTCTGGCATATTGAACTTCAAAGGTGTCAATGCAGCAGATAGCAGCAAGGAAGCAACACCTGCTTGATTTGTCGATTCAACTTTGGTCAGGAGAAGGGGCATGTTGTGTTGTTGAGCTTATGCACAAAGCACCTTGAAATCGGCTAATTGGTTTATTCTGTCACAGTTCTTTGATATTATAGCCATGCCCATTCGTTGGGTGAATGGATCAAATTTTATGGTGGTTGATCCATTAGACATCCTGAAATAATAGTGTGATTGTGTGAGGAAAAAGCCCAGGTACTTCTGGGTAAGTGACCACAGAACAAGATATAAAGATGAATGTGTTCTTACTTTGGGCCTTTGGCTCGCTAACACATAAGTGAGAAGTATGATTGTGCTGTGGGCTCCCAACAGATTATTATCCGAAATTTCTCCTCAACCATGTCGGTGATCCATTGTGAGAGACTGATACCAAGTCAGAATGAAACGGTTTGTTTCACCTGATTTTTTTTTTTTTTTTGCTGAGCACATATGTGAGCTCCGGATTTGTAAGCGATTAATCATAATGTTGTGCTGTACAATTGAAGATGGCCTCTCCATTTTTCTGAAGAAGACATACAACTGATGCCATGTTCTTTTCTGCTGATGCATTCTGGAAGGATTTCTGTTCAGGTACAAGATGTACACATCAGTGCTTTCTTATTTTCTTAGTTTAGTGGATCACACATGTCTCATCTTGCAGTGTTTCCTTGAATAAAAATGCATTTTTGTATTGCATAGAAACTGAAGACACGTGGTGCATGCGTCACTCCATGCATGCGTCACGTGACATAATTGCATGGTCTGTGAAATGAAACTACTACGTGTACTGATTATATGTGTGTATGTTTTTGTACGATGTATCAGTAGAAGTTTCCATGGGCCTATCTATTTGTTCGGTGAAATCTTCCTGTGAGCAACCTACAAAACCGTAAACCCTACTTCCACCTTACTATCTTTGGGAGCGCATATATACGCGTAGAATCGTACACACGCATCTCTCTCCTCTCTGCACTGTGCGTAGCCCGGACCGACATGACCGGCGGCGTGAACGGCAACGGCGGAGGCGGGGGTGGGGGCGGCGGCGGCGGGGCGTGCGCGGTGTGCAAGCACCAGCGTCGCAAGTGCGAGCCCAACTGCGAGCTGGCCGCCTACTTCCCGGCCAACAGGATGAACGACTTCCGCGCGCTGCACCTCGTCTTCGGGGTGGCCAACCTCACCAAGCTCATCAAGGCCAACGCCACCGAGGCGGCGCGCCGCCGCGCCGCCGAGACGCTGACGTGGGAGGCGCGGTGGCGCGAGCGCGACCCCTCCGAGGGGTGCTACCGCGAGGTCTCCTGCCTCCGCCGCGAGAACGCCGTGCTGCGCGCCGAGAACGCCGCGCTCAGGCGCCGGGCCGACCAGTGCGCGTGCTGCGCCACCACGTTGCACCACCAGCAGCAGCAGCAGCAGATATTGCTCGTCTCGGCTTACAACAACGGCGCCCGGCCCCCCGGCGGCGTGCTGCACGGCGCCAGCACCGGGGTCGTGCCCGGCGGCTTCTACAGCGGCAATGCCGGCGCCGTCCGTGCTGCCAATGGCAACGGGCCGATGCCCGCGCGGCCTCACGTGTCAGCTCCGGCGCCGCAAACGACGATGGCCGGGTACGCGCAGGGCGACCGGCACCACGCCGCGTCCGGCGGAGCGAACGGCGCCGGCGCGCCGAGGCCCGGGGCAGCTGGTCAGGCGGAGCCCAGAGAGAAGAGCAGCGCGAGGTAAGATGAGGACGCTTCTCATTAATTCTTCCGTTGAGGTGTAGGTTTGCATTGCATGGTGGATATATATATATATATGGGCTTCTTCTATGCGTTGTGTGTTTGCAACTGCAGGTGTGACGCTCAGCGCACGGCTAGCTAGCAGTGGGCTATGGGAGAAGATGAAGGCTGAAATTCAACTGTTTCTTACGAAATTCATGTACTAATTAGGAACGAGCCCTACCAAGTATTGCTTCTGGAATAAAAAAAATAGGTTTCGCTGTTGCTTCATCTTTTTTGTGCTTTTCTTCTGCCTGAGCAGTGAGCAGGATGTCGAAAGTTCAGTGTAAAACCCCAGCTTTGTATAACTGGTGATTTTTCATTTAATTAGAAGCTAGAAGATGACCCATGCATCTTAGAGAATGTTCTAAGCCATGCTTGTTGATTTAAGCAGCTGGTCATCCTGGTAGAACTTCAGTTTCTTTCACTATTATCCATTTCGGGAAAGTACATAGGGATTAAAAACACATGAACAGAGAGTGTTTTTTTTAATGCGTGGTTTTGTTTTAGGGAAGCATCACCTTTTTTTGAACCTGAGGGAAGCATCACTTGAGAGGCATTGCCGTGATGTATGTCTCAGATGAAATCAATAGCAAAATCATCTAAACTTCCGAGTTCAGGCACTGGTTTTTTTGACGGTGCTACGGCGGGCTTACGCCGGCCTGAACCTTTTCATTGATAACCAGACACTATTTACAACAGAGGAACAGAGGGGGGGGGGGGGGGAGGAGCAGGAGTATCCGGCTTTAGTTTACAATCTCATAGATAGGTGAAACAACATGGTACCCCATTCGCGCAGCAAACCTTGCGCTTGCTCATTAGTACATCTGCTAGACCAAAGCAGAATATCATCAGCGGCAGAACGAGCGATGAGGTGAACCGGTTGAATGTCGTCCCTGAAGACTTTTGCATTCCTTCTTTTCCAAATGTTCCAAAGGATGGCGATGATTATTGTAGAGCGAACTTTATTCTGCATGTCGTTGGCCCAAAGATCCGAAAGATCTGCGGGTATATCTGGAGTGAGAGAGGAGAGTTCTCTCCACAGAGTAGTGAGCTCCGGGCAGTGCAGAAGCAGGTGGTTTACGGACTCTGTCCCCGGACAGAGAGGGCAAGCCGGAGAAGTAGCGATGCCTCGACGAAAACGCCGTTCGTTGGTGAAGAGACGATTCTTGTTTGCCAGCCAGAGGAAAATTCTACATTTGTTTGGAGCGAAATTCTTCCAGATGGCCATTGCCAAGGGATCGACAGGCTCTCCCTCCCACATAGCCTTGTATGCCGCGTTGCAAGTCAGCGGCTTGCCATCAAATCGACCTGTTCGGCGGTCTAGTTCCTGCAAATTCAAGGAAACAGAAGCCAGCAAGTTGCGTAGGCAGCCCAGTTCAAGTTCAGCAGCATTAGTTAGGCGTGGAGCGAGATCGAGGCACAGATCCGGAGAGCTTAGAACCCTGGCAACAGAAGCCGAGGGTCGGAGAACATGAGAGAACAGAGCAGGGTACCGTGAAGTGAGAATATCTGTAGAGCGCGGAACCCAGAGATCAAGCCAGAAGGCAGTGGAAGTGCCGTTGCCGACGTCCACTTGCGTTAAGCTCCGCAAGAGGGGGATCCCCTTGGCGATATCACGCCACACATGGGAATCATGAGCATGAGTAGTACCTAGGTCCTGGTCTTCGGACCACCCATATCTAGCAGCCAACGGAGAAACCCCGCGAGCCGTAGATCGTGAGTGAATCTTGGTTAAATGAGAGAGAAGGAGGCAGGAGTTGAGGTGTTGGAGAGAAGAGAAACCTAGTCCCCCACGAGTGAAAGGTGCACACACAAAATCCCAAGCAACTTTGCATTGGCCTCCCGAAACTTTGTCTTGACCCGCCCAAAAAAAGGCTCTGCAGCGTTTATCTAATTCAACGACAACACCCATTGGCAGCAGCAGAGAAGTCATGGCATATATAGGTAGGGCTCTAAGAACAACTCTAACCAGGATAGCTCGCCCAGCAATAGAAAGAAGGATCCCACGCCATCCATCAAGGCGGCGGTCAATCTTGTCGATAATGAAAAAGAAATCGGCGATGCGAAGTTTGTGGGTAGATAGAGGAAGGCCGAGGTAGGACTGGGGGAAAGAAGCAACCGGGCAACCAAAAATGTTGGCTAAATCGTTGGCTAACTCAGGAGGCACGTGGATGGGGGCAAACGTGCTCTTATGGAAGTTGATATGCAACCCCGTGGCTTGAGAGAATTGAAGCAGGATAGCTTTTAAGGTCTGAAGTTGAGCAGCCTCCGCCGGCAAGATGATCAACGTATCGTCAGCGTACTGAAGAACTGGGCAAGGAAGCTCCTGATTAATTGGGTGAGCTAACCTACCATCATTGGAGGACTGGTAGATCAGACGCTGAAGGACATCAGCAACAATAATGAAAAGATAGGGAGAAAGCGAGTCGCCCTGTCGTAGCCCCTGTTTGCAGTTGATCCAAGGGCCAGGCTTGCCATTCAGAACAACAGCCGACTGACTAGAACGGTTCAGGCTGTCAACCCAATTGCACCAAATCTCGGGGAAGCCCTTGGCAAGCATGATAGCTCCCAGAGCGGTCCAGGAGACCGAGTCAAATGCTTTTTTGAAGTCAAGTTTAAGCACAATAGCTGCTTTTTTGCGCTTAAAGCACGTTTGAACAATATCAGCGGCATACGTAAAGTTATCCGCAATGCTTCTACCTTTGATAAATCCAGATTGATCCTGGTGGATGATAGAGAAGATAAATGGTTGGACTCTAGAGGTAAGGCATTTGGAGCTAAGCTTGATGGTGCAATTTTGAAGGGAGACCGGACGGAAGTTGTCCGGAGAGGTAGCACCTACTGTTTTGGGAAGAAGCACGATGAAGGCTTTGTTAATACGATTTAGTTGGACAGTACCCTTATGAAACTCTTCCATAAGGGCCAGAAGATCAAATTTCACAAGGTCCCAATTGGCCTTGAAGAAAGCCGGGCCAAAACCGTCTGGACCCGGGCTTGCATTCGAGTTCATGGCCAGAACCGCCGCACGAAGCTCATCCATAGAGAAAGGCCGAGACAGGGAAAGCGCCTGAGAGTGAGTTAGCTGGGAGTCGCGAAAGAGATTCGGAAGATCGAAGTTGAAGGAGGATTGGGCGGAAGTGCCAAGCAAGTCGGTGAAGTAGCTATGAAGAACGCGTTCTTTGCCTAGGTGGGAGGAGATGTCTTGGCCATCAACATGAAGAGTCTTGATTTGATTTTTGCGAAACCGAACGGAGGCACAGGCATGCATGTAGGCCGAATTCTCATCTCCAATAGTGCACTCTCGCAACTTGGCCCGTTGCCGCCAGTAGTCCGCCAGGCTTTTATTGTAACGATGAAGCGCTACCTTAACCGCCATTCGGAGACTAAGCTCAAGAGTTGAAAGGGGTCTAAACTCCTCCAGCTTGTCGAGGAAATCGATGGTTGTAGTGCAGTTTGTAGCCAGACGCTTTGGGGTTTTAGCATTAACTGCCCACTTTTTCGCAACATTTCTAGACCGTTTTAATTTTAGGCAAAGCTTGCCCGCGCTGCCCAAATGGGAGTGGCGAGGACCCACGCTAGACCAGGTGGTTGAGATTTGCTGCAGAAACGAGTGGTTAGACAGGAGACAGTTATTAAGCCTGAAGATTGAGGGTTTTGGTATGTCCGAGGATGCATGTAACAAAATCGGGACGTGATCCGAGGTAGTCCTTGTCAAAGAAGAGAGCGTGGAGTCCGGGAACACCGATGACCAAGCCATGTTAACGAAAGCCCTATCTAGCCGGACTAGAGTAGGGTTGTCTTGTTGATTAGACCACGTGTAGAGACGGTCTAGGAGCGGGATTTCTTGGAGCTGCATGGAGTTAATGGCCGAAGCAAATAGCCTAGCTTCGTTAGAGTTAAAGTGGTTGGAAGATTTGTCTCTTGGGCGAAGAATAAGGTTGAAATCCCCGAATACCAGCCAGGGGCAAGTAATCGTAGACGATGCAAGGATTAGGGAGTCCAAGAATTCTTGTTTAAGGGAAAGATCGCACGGCCCATATACGTTGGTAATAGCGAAGGAAACGTCAGTTGCCCGGAAGGAGAACCAACACGTGATGAAGAACCGGTCTAGATGAACGTTAGTGCACTCTAGATTAGCGTCGTCCCAAGCGATTAGCAGCCCCCCGGATGCCCCAACCGACGGGAGGTAATGGAAGTTTCTAAGGCCGATCGGCAGAAAAGAGACAGCCTTAAAAGGTGGAATATCTTGCAGCTTAGTTTCTTGAAGGCAAAGGATCGAACCTTGGGCAGATTGTAAGGCTTTTTTTACATCAACACATTTGTTCAGGCGTCCAAGACCCCGAACATTCCATGAGGCGATGTTAAGGCTTTTAGTCATTGGATAACAGATTAGGCGACGAGGGACAGATATAATAGCAATAGTGGTAGATAACGATGCCCGTGCGGGGCCAGGTTACAGCGGATAGCAGAAACGAACTGGGGTCGAAGCTATCTAGGGAGAACCCTAGAACTACAGAAAGAGATACCCCGATGACAGCACTAGCACAGCTGCGAGATACGAATACATAGGGGGGAGAGAGACAAGGCGGCATGCTACAACGGTAAAAGACAAAGTTGCTACAACTAAAATTGCCCAGGGAGTTGCAGCCGCAGGGAATGAAAGACCGGTAGCAGCGCCGTTGCCGACCGAAGAAGATGAGGCTGTCACACATCGGAGAACTCGGGTGCCACCTTGTTCAGGTCGATCTCGGAGACCCCGCAAGCTTCCGCCAGCTCCAGCACGTCCGGGCGAGGCAGAGGGGACGGCTCCTTCGCCGCCAGCTCCATGAGTTCGGCCGCCGGCAGGAGCCCAGGGGAAGAAACTTTCTGCCTGAGCCCCTCCAGCTTGGACTTCTTGAACAGCATGGCCTTCTCGAGCATTGACATGCGCCTGGGTTCTTCCCTCTCCTTGAGACGAGCGCTGCGGCGAGTGAAGACGATGGAAGTTTTGCCCTTGGGAGGCAGCACCGGGACGAAGGTGGGGGAAGAAGGCGGCGGCGTAGTAGGCGAGGCCGGCGGGGCCTCGAGCAGCAGAGGCGCTGGAGGGGGGGCTAGGGGGGCGCCCGAGTCAAAGCGCTCGAGGGCTTCCATGACCTGGGCCTCCCCGGAGACGATGTTGCCGAAACTGCGCCCACGCCAGTCCATGCAGAAGATGTCGGCGTCGGTGATGGGCTTGCGCCTCTCCCCCACCGTGCCAACCTTGTTTAGGTATCCAATGGAGCAGGAAGCAAGATTGGCAACGATGAGGCGCGGGGAGCCTGCTGGGCGCATGGGGATGCGGTAGAAGCACCTCTCGTCGTTCCTGCCGGTGATGCGGATGTCGTAGAAGCCGGTGAACAGCTTGACGTCGACAGCGGCCGGACGAGCGTCGAGGGGGACCACCACCACCATTGGCTTGTGGTTGGCCATCATGGTCTGGCCCCCGGGTAGAACCACCACGCGGTCGCGGTAGAGCGCATCCGAGGGCGGTGGAGGGGGCGGAGCCATGGCCGCATCCATATCAGCAGGGAAGTCTCCATCTCCACCGTCACCCCCATCATCGCCTCCATCGCCTCCCCCATAACTGGTGTCGGAGTCGGAGTCAACAGGGAAGGCGGGGTTCGGTGGCAGCTCCTCCGAGCGTACCACCAGGACCGTAGCGATCGCACCGAGGCCCGAGAAGCCGTGGATGGGGATGGAGTGAGGGACATCGGTGAGGGTCCTGCTCTTGACAGAGACGAGGACGGCCGAGTAGTCAACGCTGGTGAGGCAGATAGGATCTATCTGGATGGGACAAGCAAAGGGGACCACGGAATTGGTGATAGTGTCGGCGAACCAGTACTCGATGGGAAAGTCTTCGATGTTTAAGGCGGAAACCGTGCCCAGGCGAAAAAGGAACCTGTTGTCAGTGTCCTCGTGGCGGACCAGCTGGACAGAGTTAACTGGGCAGTTGAAAGGGCTGGAAAGGCAGGAGATTTCTCGTTCATAGGCTGAGCCAAAGATGACGAGGCCCGCTCCATGAGAAGAAGCCCTAATGGCCACCTGGGGGTCCCCCGCCCCGGATTGGAGAGCTCTGCGGATGGAGGCGTGGGGAGATGGGCACGGTGGGTTGACAAAGGCAAAGGCAAGGTTCTGGAAGTGCTCAAGAGGAACATGTGGCATGAAGACATTGGAGTAGTCTCGACAATGTCGCGGAGGAGAAGGAGGGAACATGGGTGGGATTGCATCCGAATCAGTGGATTCCTCCCCTGATTCGAATTCAATCTCCTCCGGATCCTCTTCCTCCTCGTCATCTTCGGCGGCATCAACTTGCTCAGGGAAGGCGAAAACGCGTGGTGGTGGGGAGGCCATGCGGGGGGGAGAAGGAAGCTCGCCATCCTCGGAGGAGGAGGAGATCTCGAAGGGCACCGGGATGAAGTCAGCCATTGGGGCTGCGATGGAAGAGGAGGATCTACCGGGAGGCGGAGCAGGAGGAGAGCTAGGCTCGGAGGGTGTTTGCGGGATGTGAGAAGGGGTGGATGAGGAGCCGAGGCTTGGGGGTGGTAAAATAGCCACGCAATGGCGCTGGGCATGCCCCACCTGCCAGCATCTCCGGCATCGAAACGGGTCTCAGCACTCCTGCACGAAGTGATCACGCGCAAGGCAGCGATGGCAGCGCATGCTGAAATCAGGGTTTCTGGGGATGTAGAGATGGAATGATTTCAGCCGAGGAGGGGTATGCATGCTATAGGAGGGGGAGGAGAGGACACGGGCGTAGGATTCTTTGCCGCCACCAATGGGTGTGGAGCGCACGGGGTTTGAGGAATTGGCAGCCGGCAGAGGCGAGGAAAAGGTTTCGGGAGGGACGTAGTCACATCCCGTGAACAGAGCCCTAGTTGGCGTTTGTGGGTTGGGCTGGCAGGGTGGCATGCATGCCGGATACGACAGCCAGGGAAGAGGGCCTTCAGGCCTTGGCAGTATTCCAGGCGCCAGCAGATCGATCGGGATCACCCTGCGCGAGCGAATGGGCTTGGGAGCGAGGCGAGATGTGGTTGGCTGCATGCTGATCTCCATGCAGCGGCCTACGTCCTGGGAGCGATCGTAAGTAGGCCATGGCAGCGGGCCTAGGGGAGTGGGCAAGATTCCACATGCAAGGACGTCCAAAATGACAGAACGCATGGCAGGTTTCACTGGGCGGGTCGGGCACGCGGTACGGGACTGCACAGGAACTAATTGACTATAGACGAGGTGACCATCACGGGGGGGACTAGTACGAGCATGGGGAGCAACAGCCAGTATGTCAACTTGCTCCTGTTGAGGGGAGGCCGAGGGAAGTGGATCAGACGGCAAGCCCGAGGAACTGGCGAGACGGTCAGCATCGGCAGCGCGCGTGGAGCGTTGGTCAGAGCGCGTTGTATCAGCGAGGGTCAAAGGAGGTGAGGGAAGGGAAGAGCTAGGCGGGAAGGAGGGCGCAGCCGGCAATTCGAACTCAGCCACGAAAAGCCTCGGAGGAGCGTAGGCACGTGCCGGAGGATCGACGTGGAATGAGACGATAGTACCCTGATAATTGATACCCTCCAAAGAGACAATGAACTGGGCAATACGCTTACTAGCAACCGAAACCGAGAATAAGCAAGCACTAAACTGACGACAAACAGGGGTTTCGAAAGCAGAGCCTAACCAAGACTTAAGCAGGGCGGCAATGGAGGAGGCGGCGGGCGGTGGCGACGGCAGCAACACTTGGACCCATACCAAATCCGGAGATGTCGAGGCCGGCGCCGGAGTGAGAGGGAAACATACCGGCGAGGAGAACTGAGTCAGCGAGTAGTGAAGAAGGGCATCGCCCGGCGTCCGAAGAAGCGGAGGCGAAGTCCCAGCCAGCCGACGACGCAGCATGGACGGAGTGGAGGCGGCGAGGAAGCCCGGCCGGAAGGGCGACGCCAAGAGCAGCTCCTCCTTCGACGCGAAGGAGATGGAGGGAGGGAGCCAAACTCCGGCAGCGTCCGTCCCTCCAAGAGAAGCATCACGCGGCCCGAGGACGCCCGAGGCAGCGAAACCCCCCGGCGCTCGCGCAAGGGCAGCTCGCAGGCCGATCTCCATGGAGGCAGCGGCGTCTAGGGGAGACCGAGGAGGTGGCCGCCGCGGCCGGAGTGGCCGGCGGCGCATGCGAGACGTGGATCGCCTACCTAGACGCTCGCGGGAGTGACAGTATCACCTTCAGGCACTGGTGGAAGTGGAACTCATAAAAATTACTCCCTCTGTAAATATAAGACCTTTTTTGACACTGATACACTGATAGATCAGTGTCAAAAAAGGTCTTATATTTTGATACAGAGGGAGTACTCGCCAAAAGTGACAGATGCTATAATTTGATGCTATAACTGACTTGTCTCAAATTACGCAAATTCTATGTTGGCACAAACTAGAGCTGACTAACAATAGCAAAGCGCTGAGACTAATTGGATCAAACTGAGGGTCATTCTTCACTCAGATGAACAATGATGACAGAAATAAATGTGTCCAATATTTTCTCGAGTGGTATCATATCAAATATCAACATTTGGATGGAGACGCAAGTTACATTTGATATTTCTAAAAGGAATAGAACATTAGGCTTCCTTCTGCTACAACATCAAAAAGAAACTGAAGATTCTACCATGAAGCCATACGATTCAAATGTTCACCAAAACCAAGCAGGATACTGCGGAAACAGCCATAGGGATTTAATGAGTCTCATCGGGTACTGCTGCTTCACCGTCTCTTACCAAACCAGCATCACCATTGCTAATCAAGATGAACCAAGATAACTATATCAGTCAATTCGTATGAGCATGACATTATAACCAGCAAGATTGCAACAAAACATCACAGTAGGTTGAAGATAGGAGACCTCACCTTGACTGACCAGAGCCTTGCAGGGAGGGTGAGTCAACTTGCATTGTTACAGGGCCATCATTTACCAATGAAACCTGCAAAAGTTCTCAATTGACATGCATTCTGGAAAGTGTAATGTGAGACAAGTCAGTTATAGCATCTGTTACTGGGGGGCACCTTCATCATTGCTCCAAAAATGCCATCTGCCAAGAAGAGTTGAAGTAGGGACAATTGTTAGGAATAGTCCTTCAAATGTGCAGGAATAGTTATCGCAAAAAAAAGAGTACAGGAACAGATAGCAAAAACACAAATAGCAGCCTCGATACTGTATTATGTGAAAATCATATAATCCATAAACTGACATACTCATGGCAAGGTATCAGGGGGTTACAAATCTGAACAAGCAGAAAGTACTCTTAACTTACTAATATAACAGAATATGCCGTAAATTGAGTTTTACTTTATAATGGAACAGTCGGACAGTCCGTGCAGGAACAATGGGAAATATGAAAAAGCATCCATACATCGGTTACCATGTGAAAACCTCAATAGGAATACAGGTGAACTATGTAAACAAGATCAACTTGATAATGAAGCACTCAAGATGGCCAACTTCGTAAATGTATTATGCAATATTAGAAGCATGAACATATTACCTTTAACTGAATCAGTTTTGTACGACTTTTGAAACTTCTCAACCAAAGAAGCGTAGAAAGGTTTTGCTTTCGCAGGCGGCATAGCCACATGGAAATCTGGCTTGCTACCCTTCAGGATTCCATATAAGGTAAATTGGCTCACTGAATAGGATAACAGCTTAGAAAAAGAATAAATAACAACATATCAACTGTTAAAGCTTACGCCATTGCAGACACAGAAGTAGAGAGAGCAAGTTGCATTGTATTACCTAACAGGACTTCAAAGTTCCGCTGCATAACCTGAAGAAAGTGAGACGTAAAATAATGTTCAGGAGGTAATCAACATGCTGAATGCTCTCCTAAGCAGAATTGCTTATAGATGACTCTGAGGCTTACACTCTGATCCCATGCTTTTCCAGTCTTCTCATTAGTAAACAGCCTCATATTCAGGACCTTCCGACAGCTACGGAAATAGAGTGTTAGCATGAAACAGACACCATCACAGCGAGATATATTTACTGGACATTTCAGTATAAACAAATTCTCTGTTGTCAGAAAAGCAACGGTGACAAGCAAGTCATTGGTACATGAATTGCACATAAGTTAAGCAAAACTTTCCAAATTACAGTCTCACAACAGAATCCTTCAAGCACCAGAATACAGCACCAAGTCTAGTTACTAACACTGTTTATTGATACGCTAACGATTGTCATCTTAATCACTCAATCCACCAAAAGGAGTAATCAATTACACATCATTCACGGAGATTCCGGTGGAAAACCTCCCTGGGAGAGGGAGAGGGTGCCGAGGATTAGGAGGGAAAGGTCAGAGGTGGGTTCATTACATGTAGTCGGCGTCGGAGCTGGTGTCAGCCTCGTGAACGCCGACGAGGACGAGGAGGCCCGGGCCGATCGCCGAAACCACTTGCCCTTCCACCTGCGACCCCCGCAAAGACCAATCAGCGCCCATCTCTCCCAATGATTCCGTGCAGGATGCAGCGGATGTGGCGAATTGAAGAGGAAGCGATCACCTCGACGCTGGCCGAGAGGACGCGCTGCACCACGGCCCTCATCCCCTTCCTTCTGGCCTCCGCCGCGGCGTAGCTCCGAGCTTCCTGCTAGTGGGCGAGTCGCCGGAGACGGCAGTCGGCGACTGTGGTGGGCGGGTGGGCGGAGCGAGCAGCGGAGGCCTCAGCGAGGGTCGACGGGCTGTAAAAATGCCCATGATTTATTGGGTCTAACAGGCCGGGCTTTGCCAGGATTTGCACTCTTGACATTTTTTTTTCCTGTTAGAGCTTGACTTTTTTTGCCACTTGTTAGAGCTTGACTTAAAAATATTGAAAAATAGTGTTTTGACAACATGTAAAAGATACAGTATCATCACCAAATTTATCTCACTGCCATGAAATTTACGTGGAAAATAACACTAATTCCATAACATACATGAGTGTGGGTATATATACGTACAGATTGTTTGGTAATCTTACATCTTTACACCTGTTTTGTCCAAGAAATGCATCTTACAACATGCTCGCTCACCTAGCCTACGAGTGCAGCGGCGCACAGCACACTGCTGTTCGCCACATTCTACAACCACCTCTAAATCTTTATTCTTCACCATATGAACAACAAGCACATACTAGAAATCTTTACCAGTTGCTGATCTTGTATCTACTCTGATCTATGAAGTCCGAGTAGTAGTGTTTTCTGCTTCCACGGCCACATCCTGCACATTGCCATCTTCCGTTGTCGGATGGACATCCATCGGCTTACCCTCTATTGTAACAGGCCCTTCGTTCACCACCACCTCACGTCCATAAGCATCGGCCTGCTCAGGGACATCGTCCCGTCTCTTCATGGAGATCTTCCTGCTCAGTGTGCTTGTCAGTGATCTGCCCGGCTCCCCTGCGTTCTTCTCCACCACCTTCGCCATGTCTTCTGTCAAACTTCCCGCGTCTCCTCCTTTGGTTGCATCGTCGCTCACGACAATCTTTATCGATGTCCGCTTCTCGCCAAGCTCCTTCAGGTTGGGACGTGGGGTTCGGGGGAGCTTCGGATCAAGATCCGGCGAACCTTGACGCGGGGTCCGCGGGAGGTTCGGATCAAGCTCTGGTGCACTCTGAGGACCAGGACTTGTGGGGATGATAGGATCAAGATCGCGAGACTTCTTCGAGTTCCTCCGGAAAAATGAGCCCATATTGAACATACCGCCACGACCACTCTTTGGGGTAGGAGCAGGAGGGGCTTCCTTTGATATGTCAACCTCTTGGAGGATCTCCGTGTCTGGATTGCGCGCCCGCCCTTTCCGGGATTCCCATGTCTGGGGAACTCCAGTGCCAGGGCGATGTACATATACCCCTCCAGGTTGCTCTTGTCCATCAAAGTCAATGTGCTCAACTTCATCCATTATGACTTTCCTTTCTTGAAGCAGCTTAGCAGCATCCGACTTGCTATCAGCAGAGGTGGGCAGTGGCAGTTTCGCATCAGTTTTCGCCGGTGATTCTTCCAAACTCGTTGTTGCCTCCGTCTCCTTCAAAAATATTCGGGATAGAGTTATCCTACAATAATCATGTCCTCGTGAAGAGACGGTAATCTAGTTTTACCATTCATTGAGGTGCTACCTTGCTACCATCGTCAGATGACCACCAAAAAGGTCTTGAAAAACTATGGCCAAAAAGTTAAGAATGTTATCGCCAACCTCTGATACATCTTCAATCGTTATAGCCAGGTGGATCCTTCCTTTCTTGACATTCTTCAGCGATATCCATTTGTCATGTCTTTGTCCACCTCTCAGTTCATTTACGTCTACGGTACATTCTCTGTAAGCAAATTGGAATTCATCATGTATTTATTTTTCTTTCAGTGAAGGACCAAATATATCTGTTCAGTAAGAAACAGCACACAAGGGCCAATTTTCAAGCCGAGATAAAACAAATGCCAGAACTCATCTTTTAGGGACCACAGCAGAATCACAACATTGCTCATTGCAAAAAAAAAAAAAATCGAGAAAACGCAAGAAGCTTTGCATATCAATGCATTGATAGAAGAAAAGGTTATGTACATGTTCATTGCAAATATAGTTCTACAGAAAATTAAGGATCGAGTGTCCAAAGATTGGCATTTAAAGATTTGCTAATTGCTCCTCCATGTCTCAAATACAAGACAATACATATGTCAAGATGAGTTCAGAAAAAAGAACATACCCAAGCGAGTCATCAAACATGTGGTCCTTATCGCGAACTTCCATAACAAGTTCATTTGATGCTTCCCACGACGTGATGGGTATCTTGAATTCCTCAAACCATTTAGGAGATAATGTTTTCCTCTGTATTTGAGTTTGGAATTTAAAAAGACCAATACGACCTCTGACATAAGGGTCCGACAGCCCTATAAAACAGAACATTAAATGTTTGAAACAAAGGATGAATAATGCAAACATTTCGACAGAGGCAGCCACAGCCGCATGTAATTCTCACCGTTTATATCAGCTGGTTTCATGTCAAGCCCTTCCAAAATCTCAAGTTTCACATATGCAACAGGAGGTCTCTCCTCAATGTTGAACCAGTTATTTTCTGCAGAATATTAGATATTAATGGAAAGCAAGTAGATAACATAGCAGAAAAGGGTTAGAAGATTTATCATACAAAAAGTATTAAAATGAGAAGTATCATTCTTCCAAAAAGTAGGACAAAGTACAGATGTTATTTAACTTTAAGCATGATCATATTAGTTTTACTTGTGCCAGCACACTCAACTAAATAAACGAGTGAAAAAATGTTGGTTCATATTAGCCTGGCGCAGTGGTGGAGTCTCTCCACTTGTGGCCTGGAGGTCCTGGGTTAGAACCAGCCTCCTTGCAGAAATTCCCTTCCCCAGACCCCACCTTGTGTGGGAGCTTTCAGCACTGGGTACGCCCTTTATTGACTCTACACCCTATCTGAACTACTTGATACTACTAGTATTTAGTGAAGTAATATTTCTGAAACTGTAATATTTAGACCAGCAGGAAGAAAGGATGATTTCTGAAACACAAGCATGACACGGAAGGTTACTTCTTACCAGAAGGAGTAGATGAGAACTTTTCCATGTTGATGACAAGCATATTGGGCTGGAAAAAGAAAAGATGCATCAGCAGTTAAAATATCATAATTAAAGGTAAGGTCGGTATTTCTGAATGGGGGCAGAATGATCTAACCTCAACTAATGTCTGCCCAAATGCAGTATCCATCAACTTATCCTGGACAAAGAAATACGGGAGACCAAGTGAGCACTAAGAAACACATTCAACAATGTCACCAAAAGGTCTAGAAAAAGGAAAAATATGACATGTGGGGCGGTTACCAGCCATCCTGAAATTCCTGGAAACTCGGTAACATCAAGTCCGTGGCCAACGAGTGGTTTTACCGTCATTTGAAAATAAGGAGGCTCCACAAAGCATAGTCTTAGACGGCCAAGAAATGGCCAACTCCGAACAAACTTCACACCAAGTAAAACCTGCAGTGAACATATTTTTGTACCGAGAACAAGGTAAGGATAAGGGGAACAAACTGACTGGTGACTCTAATGAATGATAATTTACTGAAATTCAGATTGAAACCTTTCCTTCTCTTCTGTTTACTCCAGAAGGATTTTGCATATCTTTTACAACTACATCAGTACACTTTTAAAAGTTGAGGATCTCTTCTTTTTTTTCCCCTTCTTTTAAGAAGATACATGTAGGCCACTGCTGGCTCCAAAGTTGTCGTTGGCTTCATTAGGATTATATCAGTACTAGCAATCTACCTACAGATGCAAGAATAATATTTGTTTCCATTCACTCTACAGGGTAGCCACTGAGCAAACTAGCCTCCACCATGGTGAGAAATGGCCATTCCATTCCTCCACTGAGCAAACTAAATCTAGGTGTTGTGTCTATGTTGAGTAAGGAAAAACAGGCAGCCTTAACCAATTTTGAGCAAGAGGTATAATAAAAAATAATGTGTTATTTTTAAGGAGCAAAAGAATTCTGCTATACATGTGTATTTGCTTAGTCTTGTAAATTTTCTCCATATAATATCCAAAGAACCAAGTTGCCAATCACTTGATTAGTGATAGAATGATGGTGCTAACTAGGTGACTTGCCTTTCCTTCGACATGCATCCTAGTCAAATGCATGTTTGCGGTCATTCCAAGTCCCACACTCTTATGCAGCTGCATGGCAAGCACAACACTCATATCTTCAGCAGATAGGAAGTTCATCCCTAGCTCCAAAACCTGGGTCAATCGATCGGATGGGCATACAGATCATTACAAATGTACATCCCACAGAAGGGAAAGGAAAGAATCAGATCAAAAGGAAGTAACGCCCACCAAATGGTCATCATCTGATGTCTCAGGCAGAACTCTCATCGTGGTAAATATTGGTGAATCCCTACCCATGTAAAGCTCCTGGACACTTGCTTTACTCTGCACAAAAACTACATGAATTGAGCCATACTCACTTAAGGTGACTTCAAAAAACAAGGTTGAACTAGCAGTTTTAAGTTAAAAGCCATGCAATAGAACATCATCATGAATGTAAGACATTAGTGGAAAGGACGTAGATAAAATAGCAGGAAGATATAAAACATACAACTATCCAAGGTTTGAACTTATCCAAGAACCACGGTATGATGGGCCGTAAAAGTTGTGAAACAATCTTCTCCATACAGATAGGCCACATCTTTTTGACTGCATGATTTAACCAACGTACTGATTCTCCATCAGAAAGCAGCTGATAGAGAAAACAAAATGAGTTTAGTGTGGCCACAGATCACAACAAAGTTAAAAGCAAGAAAGGGTACGCTAGCCTAGTCAACCAAGTTCATCCTTGTAATCATTGACACAAACATTGATTTTGGATTGCAGAAAAGGTGCATACTCTTCGCTGGTAGGCAGATTTCATTTCCGCATGTTGTATTCGCTTCCGCAGTCTCATTGCGCAGCGGGCATTTACCTACAATAAAAACAAGCATAGTTTAAATTTTAGTTCTGGAACCAAACAGCCAAAGTTATGTTTAGTTCTGATTTTCTGGTATCTAGCCATATTCATGCAAACATCTAAGCCATCATCTGGAAGGTTAAAATTTGTGCATCTGAAGCTAGAACTTAGTAACAAAAGTCATATAGAAGAAAAAAACATTTCAAATGGAAACAGGGGGTAAAATAAGGAAAGAAAATTAGTGCAGTAAAGACAGCTCAAAGCAACTACTGATTGGCGTTGATTGGCAATACCAAGGCGTATTTAATAAAGTGACAAGGCAGCGTTATCTCAAATACATTACATGCTTTAATTATTATAAAAGTGAGGTTAGTCCAGAGAAATCACTGGAAATTCATTGATCCTGCTCAATGCTTATGAAATTCTATTGTGATTTACCAATCCTTAAAAGTTGGTGCCTTGCACTGCATAGAAATCCTAGGGAGTAGGGACACTAGCTCACCATATCAAATTGTTGTAGCCACAAAACATGGATAGATGATAAATTTTGCTGGAACAAGTAATATTTCTCAAACGAAGACATAACTTTCGTGAATTACGAATTTATATGCTTATATTTCATTTAAGGCAACAAAATTTCCACTGTATCATGTAACATGTTTAATAACTTTTCCCCCAGAGATCTAAAAAAAAAGTATTCAACAAACTAAAAGTCAAATTCACATTTTTTCCCCCTGGAAGCATAGAACCATCAGGTTACAATTTATATAAAGAAAACATCATATATTGCAGAAGCTGGGCTACAGCACGGCGTCCCCAATAAATGCCCAAGAAAACGCATAAGAGTATGTCTGTCACCTGTTCCAAGTACTATGCCCAACCATAGTATCCTACAAACTCAATTTCACAGAGCATCAGAAACATCATACCAGACCAAATATAATTCCAATAAAGAAAACAAAGTCAAACAGAGCGACTATAACCCGCAAGCATAGCCAGAATCATGCACGGTGTGCCTTAAAAAGCTCTGTAACCACCAGCTACGTCACCAGAGACGAGTCCAAGGCACCGGCGAAGTGGGGAAAGAGCAGGAATCTGGGAGCCAAAGCGACGCAGTGTAACGGTGCGGTATAAACACGGATGCAGCAGGAGAGCACGCGGTTCTAGGAACGAAGCCGTATCCCGGGAGGGGCGAGGCGGCGGGGTTGAGAGAAGTAGCAGCAGCAGCAGCATACTTGCCATGTATAGGTAGAGGAAGGCGATGAGGAAGACGACGGAGTGGCAGCAGCCGAAGGAGGCGGCGGCCCACAGCGCGAGCAGCACGAGGCCGATGTGGTGCACGATGGAGAGGTCGCCGGCGTCCATCCCTGCGCCGCGCCGGCCGGCGATCTTGTTTGCTGCCGCGAAAAGGAGTTGCAAGTGGCGGGTTTGTGAATCTGGGTGGAACTGGAACGGACGAGGGGGGGAGGCGAGCGAGCGGGTGCTTGGCCCGGGAAAGGGATTTCTGAAAAAGACGGGGTGGTGAGTGAGAGATTATTGTCATCCATGACTGACCCGAGCCGACACGTAAGAAAGTGGCAAGTGGCGCGGTGGCTCGGGTTACGCACGCGCATTGGGCCGAAAATCCTACACCTACGTAGGAGTAGTATATAACTGACCCTACGATACTACTCCTACGACAATTGTGCTTCTCAAAGAAAAATCCTACGAAAATTGTCTTAGGTAAACGCGTGTCTTGCTCTTATCAATCAGGCCCCCCGAATTTCAGGGCGGGCCCACCTTCCCGCTAATCAAAAATTGCCAACTGATCTCGTACGTAAACTTTCATAACTATTTTATGTATGTGTAGCAAAGCTCCGCATTGCGCTCCGGTCCTATTCAGGTAATCAGGTATGCTACCCTTTGGTCAGAGCAGCGCCGACGCCCAGCATCTTCAATTTGAGTATGCCACGTTTACCGCGGTCACGGCCTTTTTTTTTTAGAATCATAGGGTATTTATTCCAATGGGTGCTAGAAAAAATAATTGTTCGTTGCCCCTGTTTTAGTAAGTTTTTTTTTGCGATGGGTTTTAGTAAATTTTTGTGGTCAAAACATAACCACTCGCCATATGTAAATAGCTTTGTTGTGTCCTTTGTAATTTAGGTTTTCGGTGGACCTACATGAATTGAGACGGCTTACATGGTCTTTGAAGTTTCTATAGGGCTTATCGGCGTTTTCTTCTCTGAATCGCGGCAACACCACTGTCTCCTCGTTTGTATCAATAACTACCCGTCGCTGCTTCTACAAACTCCTGGGTTAATTAAAGTTCACTTCGTCAAGGCCGAGGTTCAGAGATGACATCGAGCTATGTTCATGACGCGCCGCAGGTGGATGTAGGAGGACGCAATGGCACTAGGCGATAGGTTCCCATGTGGCCTTAGGGCCATGGAGGGGTGGATCCCAACCCTTGCCAATCAGAGGACTCCATTTTTTGTTTTTTGTTTTGGTTCATAGGATAGGAATAGTATAGGAATAGAAAAATCATAGGAAGTGAGATAACATGCATCTCAAATCCTATAGATAAAGAGATGTCATTTGATGCATAGGATAGGAATTTTTCCATTGAGTATAGGCCAATATTTTTTTCCTTTGAAATGTGAAGGATTGATTCCTATCCTACACAGGAATAGGAATTCATTCGTACAAACCAAAGGGCCCCAAAGGAATTTTTCCTACAAAGTTCCTATCCTTTACAATTCCTACAATATTCCTATGAACCAAAGGAGGCCTTAGGCCTCCTTTGATTTACAGGATTTGCATAGGAATTTTACAGGATCGACACCCTCTGGAATTTTTCCTTTACATGTTGTTTGATTCGCAGGATTGCATTCCTTAGGAACCAATCCTATAGGAACTTCTTAGTTCATTTTCACAGGAAAACAAGCATGAGGTTGGACTTCATGGAAAAAAATCCTCTGTTTTGCTACACGACATAGGATTTCAGTGGACAGTACATCCTATTCCTGTGCGTTTCCTATTCCTACACTTCCCAAACCCTGTGAATCAAAGGAGCCCTTAATTTGTTAGGTTTGTGTCTTGCTTAGAAAGGCGAGACAGCGAGGTCGATGGAATAATGTTCTCTCCACCTAGCCCCTGTCCCCGAGGTGCTTTGGCGTCGACGGAAGGCGTGTAGAGGTTTGACTCTAGCGGATCTCGGGGGACTCAATCAGTGCTTGTCTTTTGACGGATCTGCTTGGATTAGCTCTTTGTTCGTCTGTGTTCGTGTGTCTACAGGTTGGATCCTTTCGATCTATGCTTCTCTTCATCGGTGTTCTGGTACGATGGTCCTATGGGGCCTTAGCATGACGACTTTTT
Source organism: Triticum aestivum (assembly GCF_018294505.1). Classification (NCBI taxonomy): domain Eukaryota; kingdom Viridiplantae; phylum Streptophyta; class Magnoliopsida; order Poales; family Poaceae; genus Triticum; species Triticum aestivum. The sequence goes on from NC_057801.1 coordinate 234,319,425, forward strand.
GACTGTCTATTACAATAAAGTTTGCCGGGCTCTGGCAAAGGAGGGCGGTGACAACGGCATGCCTTCAGCTCGCCCCAGTGCTTGTATTCGTTGCTAGGTGGTCTACGGACATGAATGTGATTTTCCACTTCTGGTGTTCTTTGTACTATCCTGACAATTGACGAACTGATAGAAAGTTTTCCTCGAATAGAAAGACTTTGGCACTCTCAGGGATTTGATTTTTAATTTTATCTTTCTATGCGGGTGTTTGTAAGGACCTGTAATACTTAACATATAGAATTTGGCCTTTTCGCAATAAAAAATGTTTTTTTTTGTGATATTGGCGTCGATGATAGATGAACATTATATGGTTTTTTAATAAATAAAAGTTCTGTGTATAACTCTTCTTGTAGAAAAAATTGTTGCGTCTTGAATCCATCTTCCTTATAGGAACCACATTCAAACATGAACCGTATATTCTTTTCTTGAAAAAAATTCAAACGCGTCCAACGCGGAAAACAATTTCATGCATATCTCGGTACTAAATTATTCACTTGACTCATTGCATTAGTTCTTCTCAAATGCGGACTTCATGAAAGTACTTTCTGCCATTTTAGTCTCATCTGGATCAAAGGGGGAACATGTAATTTTGGAGGATAATTTTTTTTTGGTGCGTCAGGAGCACGGAGCATATATACCAAATTCCTATGAAATAGCACATTCCGCAAGAATTTTGGGGGAAATAAAATATGTTCGCGCGTACTGGCATTCAAAACGACATTTCTTTTTGAGTAAAAAATGGTGACATGCCAATTCTTGTCGTTTTTGTATGCCTAGGCTTTGTTTTTCTGCATTCTTCGGGAAAAGAGTCTAAAAAATGTCCCTCGAGACGAAATGGTGTAATTTGGTGTGGATCAGAGAGCACGAGGGCCCAATCATCCACGTGGACCCACCCGGCCGACGCGGATTGGATGCCAGTGCCGTGCCACCGGCCATCGTGGGATCAGCTGCCTTCCCGTGCCGACACTAGGAAGGAAGGCCAATCCACCTGACCTGTTGGATCTAGATCTGACAGCAGGGGCCACGTTACCGATAACTCATTTTGTTTCTCCATCCAATTAGGCCACGTCGTTAATGGCACGAGGCTTCGATTCCTTTGGCCAAACAATCATGCAACGTGGGTGTTATCATCAGTCACTTCGGCCATGTGAGGCCCACGCGATCCCTTTGTTCGACCAGCTACGAAGTTTCTTCTGCGCGCGGTGAGCAACGAGTAATTACTCCGTTCTAGTCTGGACGCTGGAGATACCCTATCAGCAGATTCAGAAAACGACGGAAAGTTGGACTTATACGCGTGCCGCAGGGAACCAACCATTCACGCGCAAAACTGTTTTCTTGTGAGTGATCCACCGGCAGTGGATTCCCGTCGATGGCGCCGTCTGGGTCTGGCAGTACGTCGCTGCATGCTGAAAAGGTTTTCTGTTAGGGCAGTGATCTGCGCCGGCGCACCGGCCCAAGCGTTGGGCCGGTCAAGACCCAGCCGTCCGATCCGCGAGCTCGAGCCGTCAGATTTGTTCCTCGAGCCCCCTTCCCCCCGCGTTGACTTCTTCCTCTTCTTCTTCACCGCGTCCTCACCCCAGCCGCTCCTTGTCGCCGACGACTAGCCCCCTCACCTGGACCTCCTCCTCCCCCCTCCTAGTCCCACGCTGCTGGATGTGCTCTCCGTCCCTGCCGCCGCCGGCCGCCGTCCCCGTCCCCGTCGCAGCATCTGTACTCGCCCCCCGGTCCAGCAAAAAGCCCATCGCCCCCTCGTAGCAAAAAATGGCGCCGTCTTGAAGCACACCCGCACCCCTTGTCGTCGCAGCACCTAGCAGCCGCTGTCGTCGCTGGACTGTCGTGTCGCCGACGCAGCTCTCAACGTCGCTGCTCGCTGCCATTGGCGAGTCAGGTTGAAGCTTTTTATCTCATCGGTTGAAGCTTTTCTCTATGCCTGTTGAAGCTTTTCTCGCGGATTGAAGCTTTCCACCATGCCAATTGAAGCTTTTTTCACCTGAGCTTGAAGCTTTTTTCACAAAGTGTTGCAGCTTTTTACTCTGCGGTTGCAACAAAAACACAGAGAGACGCCGTGGTCGTCGTCGAGGAGGATTTTCTCAATCTCTGTTTGAAGCTTTTTTCATCTGTGGGTTGAAGCTTTTTGTCAAACCGGTTGTAACTTTTCCTGTATTTCGTTGTCTGGTTGAAGCTTTTTTATCTACTGGATGTAGCAAAAACCTCCAACGGTAGTAGCAAAAGCCTGCTACGGTTGCAGCAAAAAAATCATTGTCGTCCTCGCGAGGTCGTAGCTCTGTCTGATGGATGTAGCAAAAAGCTTTGCCGGTAGTAGCAAAATCCAACAACGGTTGCAGCTTTTCCTTGTTGTGCAATGCCATTGAAGCTTTCTATGCCTATGGTTGAAGCTTTTTTCAACGGCTGTTGAAGCTTTTCTAGGTGACGGTTGCAACACTTGTATACGCGGGAGGATCCGGGCATGGCTGCAGCCATGGCGGCCGGCGAGGGAGCGCCTGGCCGCCGGCGATGGAGGTCGTGGTCGCCCAGTCACAGCCCGGGGGGAGGGGGAAAGGGGAGGGGGAAGGGGGGGAGGGGATGCGCTCGCGTGAAGGCTTGAGGTAGGGGATGGATCTGGCCATGGCGGCAGGCAGCCATGGCAGTCGGCGAGGGGAGTCTGGCCGCCGGCGAAGTAGCTCGTGGTGGCCCAGTCGCAGCTCGGGGAGAGGGGAAGGGATGGGGAAGGGGTGGAGAGGAGGGGGCAGAAGAAGAGGGCTACCGCGCGCCCCATGAAGGAGACGCGAGGAAGAGGGAGACCGGCCCAATGTTTCCGCCGGTGCCCCGGCCCCAAACGTTTCCCTTTCTGTTATTGGCACTTTTTTAAGTATACGATACAAATCCAGCAATCCTATCGCTTTCATCTTCTCATCGCCAACCGATCCCACGGAGACAAGTGGCATATTGTTGGTAGTAGATCTCAAGTCGTCCACCATGTCTTGGCAGTCTTGGGTTAGATGGTTGGCGCTCTCTCAATGATCTCATCACACGTTTTGTACGTCTGCTGCTCGCTGAATGTTTCAAGGTCGGTCAGGGCAACCCGTAAATTTTCTCCTGCAACCGTTCATGGATGGGGGACCAGTCCGTGGACACAGATGCGGGAGCCGGTCATCTAATGTTGTCCGCATACATTTCAAACAACTTTTCGACAAACCGGACGAAGTCCAACCAACACCGCGGATTTTTATATAAACCGGACAAGATTCATGCAAACACGCCGGACTTTTATTACATTTCGAACATGTAGAACAAACCTAGGGATCAATTATGATAATATCTAGATAGAACATGAATGGAATACAATAAGGCAGCTCTGCTAGATGGGTTTAATATAGAGTTTTATCAGCACTCCTACTCCTAGGGTACTGTAAAAAATGATTTATTTGCCTTGCTAGAAGACTTTTATGATAACATCTTGGATATTGACCGAATCAATTATGGTGTGATAACTTTGATCCCAGGAGGTAGTGATGCTGATAGGATTACAGACCCATCTGTCTTCTGAATGTCATCTTTGAAATCATTACAAAAAATGTCATCTTTGAAATCATTACAAAAAATTTGGTCAACAAGTTGGTTAGGGGGTGATTAGAAATACCCAGTATGCTTTCTTGAAGGGGAGATATATCTTGGAGGGTGTCTTAAATTGACATGAAACTTTAAAACTCCTTGCATAAAGAAAAGAAACCAGGGGTGCTTTTCAAGATTGATTTTGAGAAAGCCTTTGGTAAAGTCAAATGTCCTTTCATTCTTTAGACCATGCAAATGAAAAAAATCCTGACAAATGGAATGATTGGATTATGAAAACAATTTCTGGCGGGAGTGTGAGTGTTAAAGTAAATGGAGAGGTGGGACCTTTTTTCAGGATCCATCGGGATTTGAGACAAGGAGATCCACTCTCTCCTTTTTTTTATCTGGCAGTAGATGTTCTATCTATCTTGCTTGGACGGGCTGTTGAACATGGTCTGATCTCTGGTCTTGCAAAAGATAACAAAGAAGGGGATATTGCCATATTGCAATATGCAGATGATACAATATTACTCTTACAAGATGATTTAGAGCAGGCAAGTGTGATGCTCCTGATTCAATCGTACACTAATCATACATGCAAATGTGTACGATCAAGATCAAAGACTCACGAGAAGATATCACAACACAACTCTAGACACAAATTAAAATAATACAAGCTTTATATTAGAAGCCAGGGGCCTCGAGGGCTCGAATACATCAGCTCGAATACAACGAGTCTGTGAAAGCAACAATATCTGAGTACAGACATAAGTTAAACAAGATTGCTTAAAGAAGGCTAGCACAAATTAGCAATGGTCGAAAAGGCAAGGCCTCCTGCCTGGGACCTCCTAACTACCCCTCGAAGCCGAACTCCGCGTAGAACCATCCTCGGGATCCTATGGCTCCTGGACTCCAACATCTGGTTGCGACATCCAAGAAGAATGGAAAAGGGGGAAAAGAGGGAGCAAAGCTGAAGGAAATATGCCCTAGAGGCAATAATAAAGTTATTATTTATTTCCTCATATCATGATAAATGTTTATTATTCATGCTAGAATTGTATTAACCGGAAACATGATACATGTGTGAATACATAGACAAACATATAGTCACTAGTATGCCTCTACTTGACTAGCTCATTAATCAAAGATGGTTATGTTTCCTAACCATAGACATGTGTTGTCATTTGATTAATGGGATCACATCATTAGGAGAATGATGTGATTGACATGACCCATCCCGTTAGCTTAGCACATGATCATTTAGTATTCTGTTATTGCTTTCTTCATGACTTATACATGTTCCTGTAACTATGAGAATTATGCAACTCCCGTTTACCGGAAGAACACTTTGAGTACTACCAAACGTCACAACGTAACTGGGTGATTATAAAGGAGTACTACAGGTGTCTCCGAAGGTACATGTTGAGTTGGCGCCATTTCGAGATTAGGTTTTGTCACTCCGATTGTCGGAGAGGTATCTCTGGGCCCTCTCGGTAATGCTCATCACTTAAGCCTTGCAAGCATTATAATTGATGAGTTAGTTATGAGATGACGTATTACAAAACGAGTAAAGAGACTTGCCGGTAACGAGATTGAACTAGGTATTGGATACCGACGATCAAATCTCGGGCAAGTAACATACCGATGACAAAGGGAACAACGTATGTTGTTATGCGGTTTGACCGATAAAGATCTTCGTAGAATATGTAGGAACCAATATGGGCATCCAGGTCCCGCTATTGGTTATTGACCGAGAATGGTTTTAGGTCATGTCTACATAGTTCTCGAACCCGTAGGGTCCGCACGCTTAACGTTTCGATGACAGTTTTATTACGAGTTTATAAGTTTTGATGTACCAAAGTTTGTTCGTAGTCTCGGATGTGACCACGGACATGACAAGGAGTCTCGGAATGGTCGAGACATAAAGATTGATATATTGGAAGCCTATATTTGGACATCGGAATGGTTCCGGGTGAAATCGGCATTTTACCGGAGTACCGGGAGGTTACCGGAACCCCCCGGGGGGTTAATGGGCCTACATGGGCCAAGAGGGAGAAGAGGGAAGGAGCCAGGAGGGGGCCGCGCGCCCCTCCCCCTCCTAGTCCGAATAGGACAAGGGAAGGGGGGCGGCGCCCCCCCTTTCCTTCCCCTCTTCCTCCTCTTTCCCCCCTTCTCCTACTCCTACTTGGAAAGGGGGAGTCCTACTCCCGGTGGGAGTAGGACTCCCCCCCTTGGCGCGCCCTCTAGGCCAGCCGCCTCCTCCCCCCTGGCACCTTTATATACGGGGGCGGGGGGCACCCCAAAGACACACAAGTTGATCTACGGATCGTTCCTTAGCCGTGTGCGGTGCCCCCTTCCACCATATTCCACCTCGGTCATATCGTCGCGGAGTTTAGGCGAAGCCCTGCGCCGGGAAAACATCATCATCGTCACCACGCCGTCGTGCTGACGGAACTCATCTCCGGAGCCTTTGCTAGATCGGAGGGCCGGAGATCGTCATCGAGCTGAACGTGTGCTGAACTCGGAGGCCCCGTACGTTCGGTGCTTGGATCGGTCGAATCGTGAAGACGTACGACTACATCAACCGCGTTGTGCTAATGCTTCCGCTTACGGTCTACGAGGGTACGTGGACGAACACTCTCCCCTCTCGTTGCTATATCATCACCATGATCTTGCGTGTGCGTAGGAAATTTTTTGAAATTACTACGTTCCCCAACAGTGGCATCCAAGCCTAGGTTTTATGCGTTGATCTTATATACACGAGTAGAACACAAGTGAGTTGTGGGCGATACAAGTCATACTGCTTACCAGCATGTCATACTTTGGTTCGGCGGTATTGTGAGATGAAGCGGCCCGGACCGACATTACGCGTACGCTTACGCGAGACTGGTTTCACCGTTACGAGCACTCGTGCTTAAAGGTGGCTGGCGGGTGTCTGTCTCTCTCACTTTAGCTGAATCGAGTGTGGCTACGCCCGGTCCTTGCGAAGGTTAAAACAACACCAACTTGACGAACTATCGTTGTGGTTTTTGATGCGTAGGTAAGAACGGTTCTTGCTAAGCCCGTAGCAGCCACGTAAAATTTGCAACAACAAAGTAGAGGACGTCTAACTTGTTTTTGCAGGGCATGTTGTGATGTGATATGGTCAAGACGTGATGCTATATTTTATTGTATGAGATGATCATGTTTTGTAACCGAAGTTATCGGCAACTGGCAGGAGCCATATGGTTGTCGCTTTATTGTATGAAATGCAAACGCCCTGTAATTGCTTTACTTTATCACTAAGCGGTAGCGATAGTCGTAGAAGCAATAGATGGCGTAACGACAACGATGCTACGATGGAGATCAAGGTGTCACGCCGGTGACGATGGTGATCATGACGGTGCTTCAAAGATGGAGATCACAAGCACAAGATGATGATGGCCATATCATATCACTTATATTGATTGCATGTGATGTTTATCCTTTATGCATCTTATCTTGCTTTGATTGATGGTAGCATTTTAAGATGATCTCTCACTAATTATCAAGAAGTGTTCTCCCTGAGTATGCACCGTTGCGAAAGTTCTTCGTGCTGAGACACCACGTGATGATCGGGTGTGATAGGCTCTACGTTCAAATACAACGGGTGCAAAACAGTTGCACACACGGAATACTCAGGTTATACTTGACGAGCCTAGCATATACAGATATGGCCTCGGAGCACGGAGACCGAAAGGTCGAGCGTGAATCATATAGTAGATATGATCAACATAGCGATGTTCACCATTGAAACTACTCCATCTCACGTGATGATCGAACATGGTTTGGTTGATTTGGATCACGTGATCACTTAGATGACTAGAGAGATGTCTGTCTAAGTGGGAGTTCTTAAGTAATATGATTAATTGAACTTAAATTTATCATGAACTTAGTACCTGATAATATCTTGCTTGTCTATGTTTGTTTGTAGATAGATGGCTCGTGCTGTTGTTCCGTTGAATTTTAATGCGTTCCTTGAGAAAGCAAAGTTGAAAGATGATGGTAGCAATTACACGGACTGGTTCCGTAACCTGAGGATTATCCTCATTGCTGCACAGAAAAGTTACGTCCTGGAAGTACCGCTGGGTGCCAGGCTTGCTGCTGATGCAACTGACGACGTTAAGAACGTCTGGCAGAGCAAAGCTGATGACTACTCTATAGTTCAGTGTGCCATGCTTTATGGCTTAGAACCGGGCCTTCAACGACGTTTTGAGCGTCATGGAGCATATGAGATGTTCCAGGAGTTGAAGTTAATATTTCAAGCAAACGCCCGGATTGAGAGATATGAAGTCTCCAATAAGTTCTATAGCTGCAAGATGGAGGAGAATAGTTCTGTCAGTGAACACATACTCAAAATGTCTGGGTATAATAATCACTTGATTCAACTGGGAGTTAATCTTCCTGATGATAGTGTCATTGACAAAATTCTCCAATCACTGCCACCAAGCTACAAGAGCTTTGTGATGAACTATAATATGCAAGGGATGAACAAGACTATTCCCGAGCTCTTCGCGATGCTGAAAGCCGCGGAGGTAGAAATCAAGAAGGAGCATCAAGTGTTGATGGTTAACAAGACCACTAGTTTCAAGAAAAAGGGCAAAGGGAAGAAGAAGGGGAACTTCAAAAAGAACGGCAAGCAAGTTGCTGCTCAAGAGAAGAAACCCAAGTCTGGACCTAAGCCTGAAACTGAGTGCTTCTACTGCAAGCAGACTGGACACTGGAAGCGGAACTGCCCCAAGTATTTGGCGGATAAGAAGGATGGCAAAGTGAACAAAGGTATATGTGATATACATGTTATTGATGTGTACCTTACTAATGCTCGCAGTAGCACCTGGGTATTTGATACTGGTTCTGTTGCTAATATTTGCAACTCGAAACAGGGACTACGGATTAAGCGAAGATTAGCTAAGGACGAGGTGACTATGCGCGTGGGAAATGGTTCCAAAGTCGATGTGATCGCGGTCGGCACACTACCTCTACATCTACCATCGGGATTAGTATTAGACCTAAATAATTGTTATTTGGTGCCAGCGTTGAGCATGAACATTATATCTGGATCTTGTTTGATGCGAGACGGTTATTCATTTAAATCAGAGAATAATGGTTGTTCTATTTATATGAGTAATATCTTTTATGGTCATGCACCCTTAAAGAGTGGTCTATTTTTATTGAATCTCGATAGTAGTGATACACATATTCATAGTGTTGAAACCAAAAGATGCAGAGTTGATAATGATAGTGCAACTTATTTGTGGCACTGCCGTTTAGGTCATATCGGTGTAAAGCGCATGAAGAAACTCCATACTGATGGGCTTTTGGAATCACTTGATTATGAATCACTTGGTACTTGCGAACCATGCCTTATGGGCAAGATGACTAAAACGCCGTTCTCCGGTACTATGGAGAGAGCAACATATTTGTTGGAAATCATACATACAGATGTATGTGGTCCAATGAATGTTGAGGCTCGTGGCGGATATCGTTATTTTCTCACCTTCACAGATGATCTAAGCAGATATGGGTATATCTACTTAATGAAACACAAGTCTGAAACATTTGAAAAGTTCAAAGAATTTCAGAGTGAAGTGGAAAATCATCGTAACAAGAAAATAAAGTTTCTACGATCTGATCGTGGAGGAGAATATTTGAGTTACGAGTTTGGTGTACACTTGAAACAATGCGGGATAGTCTCGCAACTCACGCCACCTGGAACACCACAACGAAATGGTGTGTCCGAACATCGTAATCGTACTTTACTTGATATGGTACGATCTATGATGTCTCTTACTGATTTACCGCTATCGTTTTGGGGTTATGCTTTAGAGACGGCCGCATTCACGTTAAATAGGGCACCATCAAAATCCGTTGAGATGACGCCTTATGAACTTTGGTTTGGCAAGAAACCAAAGTTGTCGTTTCTTAAAGTTTGGGGCTGCGATGCTTATGTGAAGAAACTTCAACCAGATATGCTCGAACCCAAATCGGAGAAATGTGTCTTCATAGGATACCCAAAGGAGACTATTGGGTACACCTTCTATCACAGATCTGAGGGCAAGATTTTCGTTGCTAAATTCGGATCCTTTCTAGAGAAGGAGTTTCTCTCGAAAGAAGTGAGTGGGAGGAAAGTAGAACTTGATGAGATAATTGTATCTACTCCCTTATTGGAAAGTAGTTCATCACAAGAACCGGTTCCTGTGACAACTACACCAATCAGTGAGGAAGCTAATGATATTGATCATGAAACTTCAGATCAAGTTTCTACAGAACCTCGTAGGTCTACCAGAGTAAGATCCGCACCAGAGTGGTACGGTAATCCTATTCTGGAAGTCATGTTACTTGACCATGATGAACCTACAAACTATGAGGAAGCGATGATGAGCCCAGATTCCGCAAAATGACTAGAGGCCATGAAATCTGAGATGGGATCCATGTATGAAAACAAAGTATGGACTTTGGTTGACTTGCCCGATGATCGGCAAGCTATTGAGAATAAATGGATTTTTAAGAAGAAGACTGACGCTGATGGTAATGTAACTGTTTATAAAGGTCGACTTGTTGCAAAAGGTTTTCGACAAGTTCAAGGGGTTGACTACGATGAGACTTTCTCACCCGTAGCGATGCTTAAGTCTGTCCGAATCATGTTAGCCATTGCTGCATTTCATTATTATGAAATTTGGCAAATGGATGTCAAGACTGCATTCTTGAATGGATTTCTAGAAGAAGAGTTGTATATGATGCAGCCGGAAGGTTTTGTTGATCCAAAAGGTGCTAACAAAGTGTGCAAGCTCCAGCGTTCCATTTATGGACTGGTGCAAGCATCTCGGAGTTGGAATAAACGCTTTGATAGTGTGATCAAAGCATATGGTTTTATACAGACTTTTGGAGAAGCCTGTATTTACAAGAAAGTGAGTGGGAGCTCTGTAGCATTTCTAGTTTTATATGTAGATGACATATTGTTAATTGGAAATGATATAGAATTTCTGGATAGCATAAAGGGATACTTGAATAAAAGTTTTTCAATGAAAGACCTCGGTGAAGCTGCTTATATATTGGGCATCAAGATCTATAGAGATAGATCAAGACGCTTAATAGGACTTTCACAAAGCACTTACCTTGACAAAATTTTGAAAAAGTTCAAAATGGATCAGGCAAAGAAAGGATTCTTGCCTGTGCTACAAGGTGTGAAGTTGAGTCAAACTCAATGCCCGACCACAGCAGAAGATAGAGAGAAAATGAAAGATGTTCCCTATGCTTCAGCCATAGGCTCTATCATGTATGCAATGCTGTGTACCAGACCTGACGTATGCTTAGCAATAAGCTTGGCAGGAAGGTACCAAAGTAATCCAGGAGTGGATCACTGGACAGCGGTCAAGAACATCCTGAAATACCTGAAAAGGACTAAGGATATGTTTCTCGTATATGGAGGTGACAAAGAGCTAGTCGTAAAAGGTTACGTCGATGCAAGCTTTGACACTGATCCGGACGATTCTAAATCGCAAACCGGATACGTGTTTATATTAAACGGTGGAGCTGTAAGTTGGTGCAGTTCTAAACAAAGCGTCGTGGCGGGATCTACATGTGAAGCGGAGTACATAGCTGCTTCTAAAGCAGCGAATGAAGGAGTCTGGATGAAGGAGTTCATTTCCGATCTAGGTGTCATACCTAGTGCATCGGGACCAATGAAGATCTTTTGTGACAATACTGGTGCAATTGCCTTGGCAAAGGAATCCAGATTTCACAAGAGGACCAAGCACATCAAGAGACGCTTCAATTCCATTCGGGACCAAGTCCAAGTGGGAGACATAGAGATTTGCAAGATACATACAGATCTGAATGTTGAAGACCCGTTGACTAAGCCTCTCTCACGAGCAAAACATGATCATCACCAAGACTCCATGGGTGTTAGAATCATTACTATGCAATCTATATTATTGACTCTAGTGCAAGTGGGAGACTGAAGGAAATATGCCCTAGAGGCAATAATAAAGTTATTATTTATTTCCTCATATCATGATAAATGTTTATTATTCATGCTAGAATTGTATTAACCGGAAACATGATACATGTGTGAATACATAGACAAACATATAGTCACTAGTATGCCTCTACTTAACTAGCTCATTAATCAAAGATGGTTATGTTTCCTAACCATATACATGTGTTGTCATTTGATTAATGGGATCACATCATTAGGAGAATGATGTGATTGACATGACCCATCCCGTTAGCTTAGCACATGATCGTTTAGTATTCTGCTATTGCTTTCTTCATGAATTATACATGTTCCTGTAACTATGAGAATTATGCAACTCCCGTTTACCGGAAGAACACTTTGGGTACTACCAAACGTCACAACGTAACTGGGTGATTATAAAGGAGTACTACAGGTGTCTCCGAAGGTACATGTTGAGTTGGCGTATTTCAAGATTAGGTTTTGTCACTCCGATTGCCGGAGAGGTATCTCTGGGCCCTCTCGGTAATGCTCATCACTTAAGCCTTGCAAGCATCATAACTAGTGAGTTAGTTATGAGATGACGTATTATAGAACGAGTAAAGAGACTTGCCGGTAACGAGATTGAACTAGGTATTGGATACCGACGATCAAATCTCGGGCAAGTAACATACCGATGACAAAGGGAACAACGTATGTTGTTATGCGGTTTGACCGATAAAGATCTTCGTAGAATATGTAGGAACCAATATGGGCATCCAGGTCCCGCTATTGGTTATTGACCGAGAATGGTTTTAGGTCATGTCTACATAGTTCTCGAACCCGTAGGGTCCGCACGCTTAACGTTTCGATGACAGTTTTATTATGAGTTTATAAGTTTTGATGTACCGAAGTTTGTTCGGAGTCCCGGATGTGATCACGGACATGACGAGGAGTCTCGGAATGGTCGAGACATAAAGATTTATATATTGGAAGCCTATATTTGGACATCGGAATGGTTCCGGGTGAAATCGGCATTTTACCGGAGTACCGGGAGGTTACCGGAACCCCCCGGGGGGTTAATGGGCCTACATGGGCCAAGAGGGAGAAGAGGGAAGGAGCCAGGAGGGGGCCGCGCGCCCCTTCCCCTCCTAGTCCGAATAGGACAAGGGAAGGGGGGGCGGCGCCCCCCCTTTCCTTCCCCTCTTCCTCCTCTTTCCCCCCTTCTCCTACTCCTACTTGGAAAGGGGGAGTCCTACTCCCGGTGGGAGTAGGACTCCCCCCCCTTGGCGCGCCCTCTAGGCCAGCCGCCTCCTCCCCCTGGCACCTTTATATACGGGGGCGGGAGGCACCCCAAAGACACACAAGTTGATCTACGGATCGTTCCTTAGCCGTGTGCGGTGCCCCCTTCCACCATATTCCACCTCGGTCATATCATCGCGGAGTTTAGGCGAAGCCCTGCGCCGGTAAAACATCATCATCGTCACCATGCCGTCGTGCTAACGGAACTCATCTCCGGAGCCTTTGCTAGATCGGAGGGCCGGAGATCGTCATCGAGCTGAACGTGTGCTGAACTCGGAGGCCCCGTACGTTCGGTGCTTGGATCGGTCGAATCGTGAAGATGTACGGCTACATCAACCGCGTTGTGCTAATGCTTCCGCTTATGGTCTACGAGGGTACGTGGACGAACACTCTCCCCTCTCGTTGCTATATCATCACCAGGATCTTGCGTGTGCGTAGGAATTTTTTTGAAATTACTAAGTTCCCCAACAAAAGCAACCGTGAGTACTCATCCAAAGTACTCGCAAGCAAGGATCTACACTACATATGCATCGGTATCAATGAAATGGTAGTATTTGTGGTCTGAACTGCAGAATGCCAGAATAAGAGGGGGAGAAGCTAGTCCTATCGAAGACTACGCTTCTGGAAGCCTCCATCTGAAGCATATGAAGGAAATATGCCCTAGAGGCAATAATAAAGTTATTATTTATTTTCTTATATCATGATAAATGTTTATTATTCATGCTAGAATTGTATTAACCGGAAACTGGGTACATGTGTGAATACATAGACAAAACAAAGTGTCCCTAGTATGCCTCTACTTGACTAGCTCGTTAACCAAAGATGGTTATGTTTCCTGACCATAGACATGTGTTGTCATTTGATGAACGAGATCACATCATTAGAGAATGATGTGATGGACAAGACCCATCCGTTAGCTTAGCATAATGATCCTTAAGTTTTATTGCAATTGCTTACTTCATGACTTATACATATTCCTCTGACTATGAGATTATGCAACTCCCGAATATCGGAGGAACACTTTGTGTGCTATCAAACGTCAGAACATAACTGGGTGATTATAAAGATGCTCTACAGGTGTCTCCGAAGGTGTTTGTTGAGTTGTCATAGATCAAGATTAGGATTTGTCACTCCGTGTATCGGAGAGGTATCTCTAGGCCCTCTCGGTAATGCACATCACAATAAGCGTTGCAAGCAATGTGACTAATGAGTTAGTTGCGGGATGATGCATTACAAAACGAGTAAAGACACTTGTCGGTGACGAGATTGAACTAGGTATAATCATACCGACGATTGAATCTCGGGCAAGTAACATACCAATGACAAAGGGAATGACGTATGTTGTTGTGCAGTTTGACCGATAAAGATCTTTGTAGAATATGTAGGAGCCAATATGAGCATCCAGGTTCCGCTATTGGTTATTGACTGGAGATGTGTCTCGGTCATGTCTACATAGTTCTCGAACCCGTAGGGTCCCCACGCTTAATGTTCGATGACGATTTGTATTATGAGTTATGTGTTTTGGTGACCGAAGTTTGTTTGGAGTCCTAGGCGAGATCACGGACATGACGAGGAGTCTCTAAATGGTCGAGAGGTAAATATTGATATATTGGAAGGTTACATTCGGACACAAGAATGCTTTCGAGAAGTATCAGATAAGTTTCAGAGTACCAAGAGGTTACCGGAACCCCCCGGGAGGACTATTGGGCCTTCATGGGCCCTAGTGGTGAGAGGAGGACGGCGGCCAGGTGGAGGCGCGCGCCCCCAAGCCCAAACCGAATTGGACTAGGGGTGGGGGGCGCGACCCCCCTTTCCTTCTTCTCCTCCACCTCTTTCCCCTTTTCCCCTTCTCCGAAAAGGAAAAGGGACTCCTACTAGGATTGGAAGTCCTAGTAGGACTCCCCCCATGGTGCGCCCCCTCTAGGATGACCACCCCCTCCCCTCCTCCTTTATATACGTGGGCAGGGGGCACCCCAAAAAAATAACAGTTGTTTCTTAGCCGTGTGCAGTGCGACCCTCCATAGTTTACTCCTCCGGTCATAGCATCGTAGTGCTTAGGCGAAGCCCTGCGCGGATCACATCACCAACACCGTTACCACGCCGTCGTGCCGACGGAACTCTCCCTCGACCCTCTACTGGATCAAGAGTTCGAGGGGCGTCATGGAGCTGAATGTGTGCAGAACTCGGAGACGCCGTACGTTTGGTGCTTGATCAGTTGGATCGTGAAGACGTTCGACTACATCAACCGCGTTAAGCTAACGCTTCCGCTTTCGGTCTATGAGGGTACGTGGACACACTCTCCCCCTCTCGTTGCTATGCATATCCTAGATAGATCTTGTGTGATCGTAGGAATTTTTTTGAAATTGCATGCTATGTTCCCCAACAGTGGCATCTGAGCCAGGCCTATGCGTAGATGATATGCATGAGTAGAACACAAAGAGTTGTGGGCGATAATAGTCATACTTCTTACCACCAACGTCTTACTTTGATTCGACAGTAATGTTGGATCGGATGAAGCGGCCCGGACCGTTACATGACCGCGTTCATGAGACTGGTTCTACCGACGTGCTTTGCACACAGGTGGCTGGCGGTTGTCTGTTTCTCCAACTTTAGTTGAATCGAGTTTGACTACGACCGGTCCTTTTTGAAGGTTAAAACAACACACTTGATGAAAAATCGTTGTGGTTTTTGATGCTTAGGTAAGAACGGTTCTTGCTAGAAGCCCATAGCAGCCACGTAAAACTTGCAACAACAAAGTATAGGACGTCTAACTTGTTTTTGCACAACATGTTGTGATGTGATATGGTCAAGACGTGATAAGATATAAGTTGTTGTATGAGATGATCATGTTTTGTAAGAGTTATCGGCAATTGGTAGGAGCCTTTGATATGTCTCCAATGTATCTATAATTTTTGATTGTTCCATGCTATTATATTATCATTCTTGGATGTTTTACAATCATTTATAGTCATTTTATATCATTTTTTGGTACTAACCTATTGACATAGTGCCCAATACGAGCTGCTGTTTTCTGCATGTTTTTTATGTCGCAGGAAATCAATATCAAACGGAGGCCAAACGCAACGCAACTCCTGGAGGATTTGTTTTGGGCCAGAAGAAAGCCAATGGGCCAAGGAAGCACCTGAGGGGCTGCTCGAGGTGAGCAGCACCCACCAGGGCGCGCCAGGAGGCCCAGGCGCGCCCTGGTGGGTTGTGCCCACCTCGGGTGCCCCCCGAACCGCCTCTTTGCTCTAAATACCCAAATATTCCAAAAACCCTAGGTGAGTCGACGAAATATTGATCCAACCGCCGCGGAGTCCAGAACCACCAAGATCCAATCTAGACACTTTCGTGGAGGGGTTCACCACTTCCATTGGTGTCTCTCCTGTGATGCGCGAGTAGTTCTTTGTAGACCTACGTGTCCTTAGTTAGTAGCTAGATGGTTCTCTCTCTCTCTCTCTCTCTCTCTCTCTCTCTTTCTTGATTATCAATACAATGGTCTCTTGGAGATCCATAAGATGTAAGTCTTTTGGCGGTGTGTTTGTTGGGATCCGATGAACTTTGAGTTTATGATCAGATCTATGTTTTTATCCATGAAAGTTATTTGAGTCTTCTTTGGTCTCTTATATGCATGATTGCTTATAGCCTCGTATTTCTTCTCCGATATTTGGGTTTTGTTTGGCCAACTTGATCTATTTATCTTGCAATGGGAAGAGGTGCTTTGTAGTGGGTTCGATCTTATGGTGCTTGATCCTAGTGACAGAGAGGGAACCGACACGTATGTATCGTTGCTACTAAGGATAACAAGATGAGATCTATATCTGCCGCAATAGATAAACGGATCTCGTCTACATCATGTCATCGTTCTTAATGCATTACTTCGTTTTCTCATGAACTTAATACACTAGATGCATGCTGGATAGCGGTCGATGTGTGGAGTAATAGTAGTAGATGCAGGCAGGAGTCGGTCCAGTAATCTTGGACATGATGCCTATATAATGATCATTGCCTGGATATCATCATGATTATTTGAAGTTCTATCAATTTCCCAACAGTAATTGTTTTCCCACCGTTTGCTATCTTTCTCGAGAGAGCCACTAGTGAAACCTATGTCCCCCGGGTCTCTTTTCATCATATTTGCCTTTGCGATCTATTTCTTCTTGCATTTATTTTCAGATCTATAAAACCAAAAATACAAAAATACCTTGCTGCAATTTATTTGTTCCGCGATCTATTTATCCTATCTACCACTTTTTACCTCACGTTATTTGCCCACTAGAGGCGCCGTACCCGAAAAGGATTGACAACCCTTTTAACACATTGGGTTGCGAGTATTCGTTATTTGTGTGCAGGTGCTGTTTACGTGGTGTGAGGAGGTTTGCCTACTAGTTCAATAACCTTGGTCTCATCACTGAGGGAAATACCTACCGTCGCTATACTGCATCATCCCTTCCTCTTTGGGGAAATACCGACGTAGTTCTAGCATACATCAAAAGGAATTTCTGGCGCCGTTGTCGGGGAGGATCTTCAACATCAACCAGGTTCCTAATCACAAATCTCATCTCCTCGCAATTTACATTATTTGCCATTTGCCTCTCGTTTTCCTCTCCCCCACTTCACAAAAATTTGTCATTTTATTCGCCCTCTTTTTCGTTCGCCTTTTTCTCGTCAGATCTCTTCTTTGCTTGTGTGCCATGTGTCTTCTATTTGCTTGCATCTTTGCTTGCTAAATATCTCTTGATATGGATCCTCATCCACTTTCTAATCTTTTCAAGAGATCCAATTATCATGAACAAATTTCTAGTGATTTGAGTACACTGGATTATCTTTATGAAGTTTTGCTTGAGATTCGTGAATCTGAAAATTGTGATGAAGAAATTTGTGAAGTGATTCATGATAGCTCTTTGAATGAAAAGCATGATTGCAATGATTTTACTATAAATTCTATTAATGTCAATTGTGCTAATAATATGCAAAACCCCAAGCTTGGGGATGCTAATTTTGCTATGTCCACTACTTATTGCAATGATCATGATTGGGGTGCTTCTTTTTATGATCCTGAAAATTTATTTAAGCCCCGTGATGAATATGAGATTGATAATAGTGTTTGCAATAATATTGAAAGTGGATTTGAAAGAGTGTCAACTTTAGATCCCACTACTTTGGTGAATGTTCAATCTTATGAATTTTTTTATGAAAGTGGGTTTGGAGAGGTCATGACTTTAGTTAATGTCAATCCCACTATTTTGGAAGAGTGTCAACTTCGCATGCATGTGGATCATGTTGAAAATATGTTATGTGATAGCTATATTGTTGAATTTTCTTATGATCCAACATGTAATTATTATGAGAGAGGAAAATATGGTTATAGAGATTTTCATGTTACTAAATTACCTCTCTTCATGTTGAGATTGCTAATGTTTCTTTCTTCTTCCTTGCATATGCTAGTATTTGCTTGCCTTGATAATTTGTTTGCTTATAAAATGCCTATGCATAGGAAGTATGTTAGACTTAGATTTGTTTGTCATGTGATAGATGATGCTCTCTTTGTGCTTCAATTCTTGTCTTTCATGAGAGCATCATCAAAATTATCAATGCCTAGCTAAAAAGGCTTTAAAGAAAAGCGCTTGTTGGGAGGCAACCCAATGAATAAAATTTATTTTTGCTTTTTGCTTTCTGTTCTTGACTGTTAGCACAATAATGCTACTGTTATGATTGTGTTTTTTGTGTTTTAGTTAGTGTTTGTGCCAAGTAATGCCTTTGGGAAGACTTGGGTGAAAGTTTATTTGATCTTGTTGAAAAACAGAAACTTTTGCACTCACGAGATTCGCTGCCACTTTTTACAGAAGAGTTATTTTAAGTTGATTCTTTTTGAAGAGGATTAATAGATAAATTCCTCACGTCCACCAATTTATTTCATAATTGTTGGAGTTACATAAGTATTCGAAATTTTCAGATAGCTACAGATTGTTCTGTTTCTGACAGATTCTGTTTTCTTTGCGTTGTGTGCTTGTTTTGACGATTCTATGGTTTTCTTTGATGATTTTTTGCCATAGAAAAATTGGAATACAGTAGATATAATGCAAAAACAAAATAGGAATAGGTTTTCTACAGTACTTATAGTAGTGGTTTGGTCTCTTATACTAACGGATCTCACGAAGGTTTTGTTTGAGTTTTGTGTGATTGAAGTTTTCAAGTTTTGGGTTATCTTACGATGGTTGAAGGAATAAGTATAATAAAAAGGCTAAGCTTGGGGATGCCCGAGGCACCCCAAGATAATATTCAAAGAAGTAGCAAGCAACTAAGATTGGGTATGCCCCTGAGTGGCATCCCTGCTTTCTTCTAACAACCATCGGTATTTTACTTGAAACTATATTTTTATTCGTCACATGATATGAGTTTTCCTTGGAGCATCTTGTATGATATGAGTCTTTGATTGTTTTGCTTTGTGTTTTAAGTGTTGAATCCTTGCTTGACACACCCTTTTTAGAGAGCCAAAAATTATGCTATGCTTGCTCCTATGCTTAATTAAATTTTTAGAGCCATGGACTTGCTCTAGTACTTCACTTATATCTTCTTGAGCATGGTGTGCTTTGTTAATTTTGAAGAAATGCTCTCATGCTTCACTTAGATTTATTTGGGAGTTAGTAAATTTTTAAGAAATTCTCTCTTGCTTTACTTAGATTATTTTGAGAGAAAGAAAAAATTTATGCTCATGATCTTCACTTATATTTGTTTGAGCTTATCAAAAGCAACATATGAAAATAGTCCCAAAGTGATAGATATCCAAGGAGGATATAATAAAAACTTTCATGAAGATCATTGGACAAAATAAACTTGATTCTTAGTAATGGTTTTGAGATATGACGATATGATATGTGAGTCATGTTGATGAGTAATTGTGCTTTAGTAAGAATATTGATGTTAAGGTTTGTGATTCCCTATGCAAGCACGAAAGTCAATAGTTATGCAATGAAATTTATATCCTACTTATGGTGCATTATTCGGTGTTACTTATGCTTAATGCTTGGGTACGAGATTTTTTGCTTTTTGGTTGGTCGCTTCTCAATCTTTTTGCTAGCCTTCATTTTGCACTAAGTATGATCACTACTTGTGCATCCAAAACCCTTTAAACCAGTTTTGCCTTATGAGTCCACTATACCTACCTATATGCGGTATTTCCATGCCGTTCTAAGCAAATTTGCATGTGCCATCTCTAATGTTCAAAATAAATTTCTCTTTTGTGTGCTCTACTACTCGCGAGGCGGTAAAGGGTAGCCAATATTTTCCATGCTAGATGTGTTATTCTCACGATGAGTGTTTATTCACTTGTCATTGCACGAGAGTACGACAAAGGTACTAGGGATGCCCAGTCCCGAAATGAATAAATGAATTTACTTTATGTTGTCAAATAATAAATTCCTTGGAAAGTGTTGGTATGGAAGGCACCCGTGGATACGGCTAGCCATGGAATGTGAAAGTTATGGTGGAAAAAGGAATACACTTTATTTTCTATTTGGGAACCGCCTATGATGTATCTAGCATGGAAAGTGTTGGGATGCTCCAAGTCATTTTCGTTGGTAGGAAAAGTATGCCTCTCAAAAATAATTTTATCTCTCGATTTAGGCTTTGAGCTCTGGCACCTCTACAAATCCCTACTTCCCTCCGCAAAGGGACTTTCTTTTACTCATGCAATTTTTATTTTGAATTTGAGTCTCCAACTTCTCTTATAAAGCACCAACTAAGGGGCACTATGATCGTATTTGAGCATTGGGTGTAGCTAATATTCGAGTGTGTTTCATGAATGGATCAATGATTGAGCATGATGGGCTAGGGATAACCTGCTTTAGTGTTGATATTTTGAAAGACATGGTGCTTGTTGGTATGCTTGAGTATTAAAGTCTTCATGTCAAAACTAGACTATTGCTTTGAATCATATAAAAGTCCATATGTCCATGCTATAAAGAAAAGAATGTGATGAACATGTTAGGCAGCATTCCACATCAAAAGTTATGTTTTTATCATTTACCTACTCGAGGACGAGCAGGAATTAAGCTTGGGGATGCTGATACGTCTCCAACGTATCTATAATTTTTGATTGTTCCATGTTGTTATATTATCATTCTTGGATGTTTTACAATCATTTTATAGTCATTTTATATCATTTTTTGGTACTAACCTATTGACATAGTGCCCAGTGCAAGTTGCTGTTTTATGCATGTTTTTTACATCGCAGGAAATCAATATCAAACAGAATCCAAACGCAAAGCAACTCCTGGAGGATTTTTTTGGGCGAGAAGAAAGCCAATGCGCCAAGGAAGCACCTGAGGGGCTATTCGAGGTGAGCAGCACCCACCACGGGGCGCCAGGAGGTCTAGGCGCGCCCTGGTGGGTTGTGCCCACCTCGGGTGCCCCCCGAACCACCTCTTTGCTCTATAAATACCCAAATATTCCAGAAACCCTAGGAGAGTCGACGAAATATTGATCCAGCCGCCATAGAGTCCAGAACCACCAAGATCCAATCTAGACACCATCATGGAGGGGTTCACCACTTCCATTGGTGCCTCTCCTATGATGCGTGAGTAGTTCTTTGTAGACCTATGGGTCCGTAGTTAGTAGCTAGATGGCTCTCTGTCTCTCTCTCTCTCTCTGTCTCTCTCTCTCTCTCTCTTGATTATCAATACAATGGTCTCTTGGAGATCCATATGATGTAAGTCTTTTGGCGGTGTGTTTGTTGGGATCCGATGAACTTTGAGTTTATGATCAGATCTATGTTTTTATCCATGAAAGTTATTTGAGTCTTCTTTGATCTCTTATATGCATGATTGCTTATAGCCTCGTATTTCTTATCTGATATTTGGGTTTTGTTTGGACAACTTGATCTATTTATCTTGCAATGGGAAGAGGTGCTTTGTAGTGGGTTCGATCTTACGGTGCTTGATCCCAGTGACAGAAAGGGAACCGACACGTATGAATCATTGCTACTAAGGATAACAAGATGAGATCTATATCTGCCGCAATAGATAAACGGATCTCATCGATATCATGTCACGTTCTTAATGCATTACTCCGTTTTCTCATGAACTTAATACACTAGATGCATGCTGGATAGCGGTCGATGTGTGGAGTAATAGTAGTAGATGCAGGCAGGAGTCGGTCTACTAATCTTGGGCGTGATGCCTTGCATGGATATAATCATGATTATTTGAAGTTCTATCAATTGCCCAATAGTAATTGTTTTCCCACCGTTTGCTATTTTTCTCGAGAGAAGCCACTAGTGAAACCTACGGCCCCCGGGTCTCTTTTCATCATATTTGCCTTTGTGATCTATTTCTTCTTGCATTTATTTTCAGATCTATAAAACCAAAAATACAAAAAAATACCTTGCTGCAATTTATTTGTTCCGCGATCTATTTATCCTATCTACCACTTTTTACCTCACATTATTTGCCACTAGAGGCGTCGTACCCGAAAGGGATTGACAAACCCTTTAACACGTGGGTTGCGAGTATTTGTTATTTGTGTGCAGGTGATGTTTACGTGGTGTGAGGAGGTTCTCCTACTGGTTCGATAACCTTGGTCTCATCACTGAGGGAAATACCTACTGTCGCTATATTGCATCATCCCTTCCTCTTTGGGGAAATACCGACGTAGTTCTAGTAGACATCAGCCTTATGGTTGTCGCTTTTTTGTATGAAATGCAATCGCCATGTAATTTCTTTACTTTATCACTAAGCGGCAGCGATAGTCATGGAAGCAATAGTTGGCGAGACGACAACGACGCTACGATGGAGATCTAGGTGTCAAGCCGGTGACGATGGAGATCATGAAGGTGCTTTGGAGATAGAGATTAAAAGCACAAGATGATGATGGCCATATCATGTCACATATTTTGATTTCATGTGATGTTTATCTTTTTATGCATCTTATTTTGCTTAGTACGACGGTAGGATTATAGTACGACGGTAGCATAAGTGTTCTCTCTGAGTATGCACCGTTGCTACAATTCGTCATGTTGAGACACCACGTGATGATAGGGTGTGATAAGCTCTACGTTCACATACAACGGGTGCAAGCCAGTTTTGCACATGTAGAATACTCGGGTTAAACTTGACGAGCCTAGCATATGCAGATATGGCCTCGGAACACTGAGACCGAAAGGTCGAACGTGAATCATATAGTAGATATGATCAACATAGTGATGTTCACCATTGAAAACTACTCCATCTCACGTGATGATCGGTCATGGTTAGTTGATATGGATCACGTGATCATTTAGATGACTAGAGGGATGTCAATCTAAGTGGGAGTTCTTAAGTAATATGATTAATTGAACTTTAATTTATCATGAACTTAATACGTGATAGTTTTTGCATATCTATGTTGTTGTAGATCAATGGCCCGTGCTATCATTCCCTTGAATTTTAATGTGTTCCTAGAGAAAGCTAAGTTGAAAGATCATGGTAGCAACTACACAGACTGAATCCGTAACTTGAGGATTATCCTCATTGCTGCACAGAGGAATTACGTCCTGGAAGCATCGCTAGGTGTTGGGGAACGTAGTAATTCAAAAAAATTCCTATGATCACGCAAGATCTATCTAGGAGATGCATAGCAACAAGACGGGAGAGTGTGTCCGCATACCCTCGTAGACCGAAAGCAGAAGCGTTTAGTAACGCGGTTGATGTAGTCGAATGTCTTCACGATCCAACCGATCCAAGTACCGAACGTACAGCACCTCCGTGTTCAGCACACGTTCAACACGATGATGTCCCTCATGCTCTTGATCCATTTGAGGACGAGGGAGAGTTCCGTCAGCACGGCGACGTGGCGACGGTAATGATGAAGTTACCGGCGCAGGGTTTTGCCTAAGCACTACGACGATATGACCGAGGTGTTAAACTATGGAGGGGGGCACCGCACACGGCTAAGAGATTGTCTATTGTTGTTTGGGGTGCCCCTTCCCCCGTATATAAAGGAGGAGATGGAGAGGCTGGCCGTCCCTGTAGGGCGCGCCAAGAGGGAGGAGTCCTACTAGGACTCCAAGCCCTAGTAGGATTCCACTTGGTGGAAGGGGGGAAGAAGGAAGGGAGAGTGAGAGGGAGAGGGAAAGGGGGGGGGCGCCCCTCCCCTAGTCCTATTCAGACTCCCCATGGGGGGGGGCGCCACCCCCTCGTGGGCTGTCCTCTCTCTCCCCTATGGCCCATGATGGCCCATTGCTTCACCGGGGGGGGGGGGGGTTCCGGTAACCCCTCCGGCACTCCGTTTTTACCCGGTACTACTCGGAACTCTTCCAGTGTCTGAATAACATCGTCCAATATATCAGTCTTTATGTCTCGACCAGTTCGAGACTCCTCGTCATGTCCATGATCTCATTCAGGACTCCGAACAATCTTCGGTCATCAAATCACATAACTCGTAATACAAATTTTCATCGAATGTTAAGCGTGCGGACCCTACGGGTTCGAGAACTATGTAGACATGATCGAGACACATCTCCGATAAATAACAAATAGCGGAACCTGGATGCTCATATTGGCTCCTACATATTCTACGAAGATCTTTATCGGTCAAATCGCACAACAACATACGTTGTTCCCTTTTCATCAGTATGTTACTTGCCCAAGATTCGATCGTCGGTATCATCATACCTAGTTCAATCTCGTTACCGGCAAGTCTATTTACTCGTTCCGTAATGCTTCATCCCATAACTAACTCATTAGTCACATTGCTTGCAAGGCTTATAGTGATGAGCATTACCGAGAGGGCCCAGAGATACCTCTCCGATACACTGAGTGACAAATCCTAATCTTGATCTATGCCAACTCAACAAACACCTTCGGAGACACCTGTAGAGAATCTTTATAGTCACCCAGTTATTTGTGACATTTGATAGCACACAAGGTGTTCCTCCGGTATTTGGGAGTTGCATAATCTCATAGTCTGACGAACATGTATAAGTCATGAAGAAAGCAGTAGCAATAAAATTGTAACAATCATAATGCTAAGCTAATGGATGGGTCTTGTCCATCACGTCATTCTCTAATGATGTGATCCCGTTTATCAAATGACAACTCATGTCCATGGTTAGGAAACATAACCATCTTTGATTAACGAGCTAGTCAAGTAGAGGCATACTAGGGACAGTATGTTTTGTCTATGTATTTACACATGTACTAAGTTTCCGGTTAATAAAGTTCTAGCATGAATAATAAACATTTATCATGATATAAGGAAATATAAATAACAACTTTAGTATTGACCCTAAGGCATATTTCCTTCAGTCTCCCACTTGCACTAGAGTCAATAATCTAGATTACAAAGTAATGATTCTAACACCCATGGAGTCTTGCTGCTGATCATGTTTTGCTCGTGGAAGAGGCTTAGTCAATGGGTGTGCAACATTCAGATCCGTATGTATCTTGCAAATCTCTATGTCTCCCCCCCGTGACTTGATGACTGATGGAATTGAAGCATCTCTTGATGTGTTTGGTTCTCTTGTGAAATCTGGATTCCTTTGCCAAGGCAATTGCACCCGTATTGTCACAAAAGATTTTCATTGGACCCAATGCACTAGGTATTACGCCTAGATTGGATATGAACTCCTTCATCCAGACTCCTTCATTTGCTGCTTCCGAAGCAGCTATGTACTCCACTTCACACGTAGATCCCGCCACGATGCTCTGCTTGGAACTGCACCAACTAACAACTCCACCATTCAATATAAATACGTACCCGGATTGTGACTAAGAGTCATCCGGATCAGTGTCAAAGCTTGCATCGACGTAACCATTTACGACGAGCTCTTTTTCACCTCCATAAACGAGAAACATATCCTTAGTCCTTTTCAGGTATTTCAGGATGTTCTTAACCGCTGTCCAGTGCTCCACTCGTGGATTACTTTTGTACCTCCCTGCTATACTTATAGCAAGGCACACCTCAGGTCTGGTACACAACATTGCATACATGATAGAACCTATGGCTGAGGCATAGGGAATGACTTTCATTTTCTCTCTATCTTTTGATGTGGCCGGGCATTGAGTCTGACTCAACTTCACACCTTGTAACACAGGCAAGAACCCTTTCTTTGACTGATCCATTTTGAACTTCTTCAAAACTTTATCAAGGTATGTGCTTTGCGAAAGTCCAATTAAGCGTCTTGATCTATCTCCATAGATCTTGATGCCCAATATGTAAGCAGTTTCACCGAGGTTTTTCATTGAAAAATTCTTATTCAAGTATCCTTTTATGCTATCTAGAAATTCTGTATTATTTCCAATCAACAATATGTCATCCACATATAATATTAGAAATTCTACAGAGCTCCCACTCACTTTCTTGTAAATACAGGTTTCTCCAAAAGTCTGTATAAAACCATATGCTTTGATCACACTATCAAAGCGTATATTCCAACTCCGAGAGGCTTGCACCAGTCCATAAATGGATTGCTGGAGCTTGCACACTTTGTTAGCACCCTTTGGATCGACAAAACCTTCTGGTTGCATCATATACAACTCTTATTTAAGAAATTCATTAAGGAATGCAGTTTTGACATCCATTTGCCAAATTTCATAATCATAAAATGCGGCAATTGCTAACATGATTCGGACAGACTTAACCATCGCTACGGGTGAGAAGGTGTCATCATAGTCAACTCCTTGAACTTGTTGAAAACCTTTTGCAACAAGTCAAGCTTTGTAGATAATAACATTACCGTCAGCGTCAGTCTTCTTCTTGAAGATCCATTTATTTTCTATGGTTTGCCGATCATCGGGCAAGTCCACCAAAGTCCACACTTTGTTCTCATACATGGATCCCATCTCAGATTTCATGGCCTCAAGCCATTTCACGGAATCTAGGCTCATCATCGCTTCCTCATAGTTTGTAGGTTCATCATGGTCTAGTAACATGACTTCCAGAACAGGATTACCATACCACTCTGGTGCGGACCGTACTCTGGATGACCTATGAGGTTCGGTAGTAACTTGATCTGAAGTTTCATGATCATCATCATTAGCTTCCTCACTAATTGGTGTAGGAATCACTGGAAATGATTTCTGTGATGAGCTACTTTCCAATTCGGGAGAAGGTACTATTACCTCATCAAGTTCTACTTTCCTCCCACTCACTTCTTTCGAGAGAAACTCCTTCTCTAGAAATGATCCATTCTTAGCAACGAATATCTTGCCTTCGGATCTGTGATAGAAGGTGTACCCAACAGTTTCTTTTGGGTATCCTATGAAGATGCATTTCTCCGATTTGGGTTTGAGCTTATCAGGTTGAAGTTTTTTCACATAAGCATCGCAGCCCCAAACTTTAAGAAATGACAACTTGGGTTTCTTGCCAAACCACAGTTCATATGGTGTTGTCTCAACGGATTTTGATGGTGCCCTATTTAATGTGAATGCAGCCGTCTCTGAAGCATAACCCCAAAATGATAGCGGTAAATCAGTAAGAGACATCATAGATCACACCATATCCAATAAAATGCGATTACGTCGTTCGGCACACCATTACGTTGTGGTGTTCCAGGTGGCGTGAGTTGCGAAACTATTCCACATTGTTTCAAATGAAGACCAAACTCGTAGCTCAAATATTCGCCTCCACGATCAGATCGTAGAAACTTTATTTTCTTGATACGATGATTTTCCACTTCACTCTAAAATTCTTTGAACTTTTCAAACGTTTCAGACTTATGTTTCATTAAGTAGATATACCCATATCTGCTCAAATCATCTGTGAAGGTCAGAACATAATGATACCCGCCATGAGCCTCAACACTCATTGGTCCGATACATCGGTATGTATTATTTCCAATAAGTCAGTAGCTCGTTCCATTGTTCTGGAGAACAGAGTTTTAGTCATCTTGCCCATGAGGCATGGTTCGAATGCACCAAGTGATTCATAATCAAGTGATTCCAAAAGCCCATCTTTATGGAGTTTCTTCATGCACTTTAGACCAATATGACCTAAACGACATTGCCACAAATAAGTTGCACTATCATTATCAACTTTGCATCTTTTGGCTTCAATATTATGAACATGTGTATCACCATGATTGAGATTCAACAAAAATAGACCACTCAACAAGGGTGCATGACCATAAAATATATTACTCATATAAATAGAACAACTATTATTCTCTGATTTAAATGAATAACCGTCTCACATCAAACAAGATCCAAATATAATGTTCATGCTCAACGCTGGCACCAAATAACAATTATTCAGGTCTAAAACTAATCTCGAAGGTAGATGTAGAGGTAGCGTGCCGACGTCGATCACATCGACCTTGGAACCATTTCTGACGCGCATCGTCACCTCATCCTTAGCCAATCTTTGTTTAATCCGTAGCCCCTGTTTCGAGTTGCAAATATGAGCAACAGAATCAGTATCAAATACCCAGGTGCTACTATGAGCATTAGTAAGGTACACATCAATAGCATGTATATCAAATATACCTTTCACTTTTCCATCCTTCTTATCCACCAAATACTTGGGGCAGTTCCGCATCTAGTGACCAGTCCCTTTGCAGTAGAAGCACTCAGTTTCAGGCTTAGGTCCAGACTTGGGCTTCTTCCCAGGAGTAGCAACTTGCTTGCTATTCTTCTTGAAGTTCCCCTTCTTCCCTTTGCCCTTTTTTCTTGAAACTAGTGGTCTTGTTAACCATCAACACTTGATGCTCCTTCTTGATTTCTACCTCCGTAGCCTTTAGCATTGCAAAGAGCTTGGGAATCGTTTTCGTCATTGCATATTATAGTTCATCACGAAGCCTTTATAGCTTGGTGGCAGTGATTGAAGAACTCTGTCAATGACACTATCATCAGGAAGATTAACTCCCACTTATGTCGAGTGGTTATGTGATACGTCTCCAACGTATCTATAATTTTTATTGTTCCATGCTATTATATTATCTGTTTTGGATGTTTAATAGGCATTTATATGCAATTTTATATTATTTTTTGGACTAACCTATTAACCGAGGGCCCAGTGCCAGTTTATGTTTTTTGTGCCTATTTTAGAGTTTCGCAGAAAAGGAATATCAAACAGAGTCCAAACGGAATGAAACCTTCGTGATGATCTTTCTTGGACCGAAGGCAAACCAGAAGACTTGCAGATGAAGTCGGAGACGCAATGAGGCGGCCATGAGGAAGGAGGGCGCGCCCAGGGGTTAGGGCGCACCCCCACCGTCGTGGGCCCCTCGTAGCTCCCCTGACCTAGTTCCTTCGCCTATATATACTCTTATACCCTGAAAACATCCAGGAGATCCACTAAACCACTTTTCCATCACCACAACCTTCTGTACCCGTGAGATCCCATCTAGGGACCTTTTCCGGCATCCCACCGAAGGGGGATTCGATCATGGAGGGCTTCTACATCAACACCATGAAGGAAATATGCCCTAGAGGCAATAATAAAGTTGTTATTTATATTTCCTTATCTCATGATAAATGTTTATTATTCATGCTAGAATTGTGTTAACTAGAAACTTAGTATATGTGTGAATACATAGACAAAACAAAGTGTCCCTAGTATGCCTCTACTTGACTAGCTCGTTAACCAAAGATGGTTATGTTTCCTGACCATAGACATGTGTTGTCATTTGATGAACGGGATCACATCATTAGAGAATGATGTGATGGACAAGACCCATCCATTAGCTTTGCATAATGATAGTTAAGTTTTATTACTATTGCTTTCTTCATGACTTATACATGTTCCTCTGACTATGAGATTACGCAACTCCCGAATACCGGAGGAACACCTTGTGTGCTATCAAACGTCACAACGTAATTGGATGATTATAAATATGCTCTACAGGTGTCTCCGAAGGTGTTTGTTGGGTTGGCATAGATCGAGATTAGGATTTGTCACTCCGTGTATCGGAGAGGTATCTCTGGGCCCTCTCGGTAATGCCCGTCACTATAAGCCTTGCAAGCAATGTGACTAATGAGTTAGTTGCGGGATGAAGCATTATAGAACGATTAAAGAGACTTGTCAGTAATGAGATTGAACTGGGTATGAAGATACCGACGATCGAATCTCGGGGAAGTAGCATATCGATGACAAAGGGAACAATGTATGTTGTTGTGCTGTTTGACCGATAAAGATCTTCTTTGAATATGTAGGGGCCAATATGAGCATCTAGGTTTCGCTATTGGTTATTGATCGGAGATGTGTCTCGATCATGTCTACATAGTTCTCGAACCCGTAGGGTCCGCACGCTTAATGTTCGATGATGATTTGTATTATGAGTTATGTGTTTTGGTGACCGAAGTTTGTTCGGAGTCCTGGATGAGATCACGGACATGACAAGGAGTCTCGAAATGGTCAAGAGGTAAAAATTGATATATTGGAAGGTGGTATTCGGACACCGGAAGGGTTCTGAAGTCTATCGGGTACAAACCGGAGTACCACAGGGGTTACCGGAACCTCTCGGTGGAAGATATGGGCCATAGGAGGGAGGGTAACCAGCCCACAAGGGGCTGGTGCGCCCCCCCACAAGGGAGGAGGCTGAATTGGACTAGGGAAGGGGGCGCCACCCCCCTTTACTTCTCCTTTCCCTCTCCCTTCCCCTTTTCCCACTCCGGTTGAAGGAAAAAATATGAGGGGGAGGGGGCGAATCCTACTAGGAGTGGAGTCCTAGTAGGACTCCTCCCTCCATGGTGCGGCCCTTCATGGACGGCCTCCTCCTCCCCTCCTTTATATACGGGGGCAAGGGGGCACCCCACAGAAAAAACATTGTCTTAGCCGTGTGCGGTGCCCCACTCCACCGTTTACTCCTCCGATAGTATCATCATAGTGCTTAGGCGAAGCCCTGCACGGATCACATCACTAACACCATCATCACACCATCGTGCTGACGAAACTCTCCCTCGACCCTCTATTGGATGAAGAGTTCGAGTGACGTCATCGAGCTGAACGTGTGCTGAACTCGGAGGTGCTATACATTCGTACTAGATCGGTTGGATCAGAATATGTTCGACTACATGAACCGCGTTAACCTAACGCTTCCGCTTTTGGTCTACGTGGGTACGTGGATACACTCTCCCCTTCTTGTTGCTATGCATCTCCTAGAAAGATCTTGCGCGATTGTAGGAATTTTTTTGAATTGCATGCTATGTCCCCAATAGTGGCATCCGAGCCAGGTCTATGCGTAGATGATATGGACGTGTAGAACACAAAGGGTTGTGGGCGATAATAGTCATACTGCTTACCACCAACGTCTTACTTTGATTCGGCGGTATTGTTGGATGAAGCGGCATAGACCAACATTACATGACCGCGTTCATGAGACTAGTTCTACCGACGTGCTTTGCACACAGGTGGCTGGCGGGTGTCTGTTTCTCCAACTTTAGTTGAATCGAGTTTGACTACGGCTGGTCCTTGTTGAAGGTTAAAACAACACACTTGATGAAAAATCATTGTGGTTTTTGATGCGTAGGTAAGAACGGTTCTCTCTAGAAGCCCGTAGCAGCCACGTAAAACTTGCAACAACAAAGTGGAGGATGTCTAACTTGTTTTTGCACAACATGTTGTGATGTGATATGGTCAAGACGTGATGAGATATAAATTTTTGTATGAGATGATCATGTTTTGTAAAAGTTATCGGCAACTGGCAGGAGCCTAATGGTTGTCGCTTTATTGCATGGAAGGCGATCACATCTAATTGCTTTACTTTATCATTAAGCGGTAGCGATAGTCATGGAAGCAATAGTTGGCGAGATGACAACGACGCTACGATGGAGATCAAGGTGTCAAGCAGGTGACGATGGAGATCATGACTGTGCTTTGGAGATAGAGATCAAAGGCACAAGATGATGATGGCCATATCATGTCACATATTTTGATTGCATGTGATCTTTATCTTTTTTGCATCTTATTTTGCTTAGTACGATGGTAGCGTTATAAGATGATCCTTCACTAAATTTCAAGGCATAAGTGTTCTCCCTGAGTATGCACTATTGCTAGTTCGTCGTGCTGAGACACCACGTGATGATCGGGTGTGATAAGCTCTACGTTCACATATAGCGGGTGCAAGTCAGTTTTGCACATGCAGAATACTCAGGTTAAACTTGACGAGCCTAGCATATGCAGATATGGCCTCGGAACACTGGAGACCGAAAGGTTGAGCGTGGATCATATAGTAGATATGATCAACATAGAGATGTTCACAATTGAAAACTACTGCATCTCACATGATGATCGGGCATGGTTTAGTTGATATGGATCACGTGATCATTTAGATGACTAGAGGGATGTCTATCTAAGTGGGAGTTCTTAAATAATATGATTAATTGAACTTTAATTTATCATGAACTTTGTCCTGATAGTATTTTGCAAATTATGTTGTAGATCAATAGCTCACATTGTAGCTTCCCTTTGTTTTTTATATGTTCCTAGAGGAAACTAAGTTGAAAGATGATAGTAGCAATGATGCAGACTAGGTTAGTTGATTGGGATCACGTATCATTTAGATAACACGAGGGATGTTTATTTAAGTGGGAGTTCATTAGAAATTTGATTAATTAAACTTAATTTATCATGAACTTAGTCCTAATAGTATTTGGAAAATCTATGTTGTAGATCAATAGCTCGCGATGTAGCTCCCCTATTTTTTGATATGTTCCTAGAGAAAAATAAGTTGAAAGATGATAGTAGCAATGATGTGGACTAGGTCTGTGATCTGAGGATTATCCTCATTGCTGCACAGAAGAATTATGTCCTTGATGCACCGCTAGGTGACAGACCTATTGCAGGAGCAGATGCAGACGTTATGAACGTTTGGCTAGCTCAATATGATGACTACTTGATAGTTTAGTGAACCATGCTTTATGGCTTAGAATCGGGACTTCAAAAACGTTTTGAAGACCAAGGAGCATATGAGATGTTCCAAAGAACTGAAATTAGCATTTCAGACTCATGCCCGTGTCGAGAGGTATGAGACCTCTGACAAGTACTTCGCCTAAAAGATGGAGGAGAATTGCTCAGCTAGTGAGCATGTGCTCAGAATGTCTGGGTACTACAATCGCTTAAATCAACTGGGAGTTAATCTTCCAGATAAGATAAGTGATTGACAGAGTTCTCTAGTCACCATCACCAAGTTACTGGAACTTCGTGATGAACTATAGTATGCAAGGGATGACGAAAAAGATTCCTGAGCTCTTCGTGATGCTGAAATTGATGAAGGTAGAAATCAAGAAAGAGCGTCAAGTGTTGATGATTGACAAGACCACTAGTTTTAAGAAAAGGGCAAAGGGAAAGAAAGGGAACTTCAAGTATAATGGCAAGCAAGTTGTCACTCTCGGGAAGAAGCCCAAAGCTAGACCCAAGCCTGAAACTGAGTGCTTCTACTACAAAGGAAATGGTCACTAGAAGCGGAACTGCCCCAAACATTTGGCGGATAAGAAGGATGGTAAAGTGAACAAAGGTATATTTGATATGCAGGTTATTGATGTGTACCTTACTAGTATTCATAGTAGCCCCTGGGTATTTGATACGTGTTGGTTGCTAAGATTAGTAACTCGAAACAGGAGTTACAGAATAAACAGAGACTAGTTGAGGGTGAAGTGACAATGCGTGTTGGAAGTGATTCCAAGATTGATATGATCATCATCACACACTCCTTATACTTTTTGGGATTAGTGTTGCACCTAAATAAATATTATTTGGTGTTTGCGTTGAGCATGAATATGATTAGATCATGTTTATTGCAATACAGTTATTCATTTAAGACAGAGGATAATTGTTATTCTGTTTACATGAATAAAACCTTCTATGGTCATACACCCAATGTTGATGGTTTATTGAATCTCGATCATAATAATACGCATATTCATAATATGGGATAATTAATTTGGTGCTCTTAGTTGTGTCCCACTCGGCAGGTTTACCCCTAGTTTCCGAAAACACTTGTTCCTGCCCAAATCACTTTGCTCCTCTTATGCTTTTGCCCTTTGACCGTTTGACCATCACTTTGAAAACTTCATAAAAAAATCATACTAAATACGAAAAATTCAAATAAGATATCAAAATGTTCAAAAAAGCATCACCTATTTGTGCATGTCATTTGCATTCATGAAAAAGTGTTGGCCAGTCCCCATCTCGGTTTTAGCTCATATGATCTTAGCATGAACAGTAAAATCTAAAAAATTCAAAAAATTGTAAAAAAAACTTGTGGCAAACTTTGACAAATGTTTTAAGTGCTTGCCAAGTTTCATAAGGGAATGACATTCGTGGAAGTCGTGGTAAAAAAAATTGAAATTTTGGAGCATTTATTTTTGTTTTTTTGCCACGACTTCCACGAATGTCATTCCCTTATGAAACTTGCCAAGCACTGAAAACATTGGTCAAAGTTTGCCACCATTTTTTTTAGAATTTTTAGAATTTTTTAGATTTTACTATTCATGCTAAGATCATATGAGCTAAAACTGAGATGGGGACTGGCCAACACTTTTTTCATGAATGCAAATGACATGCACATATAGGTGATGCTTTTCTGAACATTTTGATATCTTATTTGAACTTTTCTGAGTTAGTATGAATTTTTTATGAAGTTTTCAAAGTGATGGTCAAACAGTCAAAGGGCAAAAGCATAAGAGGAGCAAAGTGGTTTGGGCAGGAACAAGTGTTTTCGGAAAGTAGGGGTAAACCTGCCGAGTGTGACCCAACTGGGGGCATAAAATCAATTATCCCTCCTAATATTGATGCCAAAAGATGCAAAGTTGATAATGATAGTGCAACTTATTTGTGGCATTGCCATTTGGGTCGTATCAGTGTAAAGCGCATGAAGAAACTCCATAAAGATGGACTTTTGGAATCACTTGATTATGAATCATTTGATACTTGCGAACCATGCCTTATGGGAAAGATGATTAAAACTCCGTTCTCTTAAACAATGGAACGAGCTAATGACTTATTGGAAATAATACATACCGATGTATGTAGTCCAATGAATGTTGAGGCTCGTGGCGGGTATCGTTATTTTCTGACCTTCACAAATGATTTGAGCAGATATGGGTATATCTACTTAATGAAACACAAGGCTGAAACTCCGTTCTACTTAATGATTTGAGCATGTTTTTTTCACGAAATACAGAGGCCCTTCCGGTGGGTCCCAGATGTCAGGTGGAGGAATCATTATTTTGTGCGTAATAAGGAAGCATTTCCTTGTGTGCGGCCGTGGACCCAGCTGTCAGCCTCTCCATGTACAGTCCATGTCCGATGGATGTCGTTCGTTGACCATGTTGACCAGGCCGCGCCGAGAGCATCATGGTGGTGGACGACGGCGAGGCCTAGGAAGGGAACGACACGGAGCCGGGGAAGACTCGGCAATGGTTGCCCACACGGTGGGGAGTACGAGGGTTTACTGGTCTGGCTGCCATCGCCATAAAATAACAGGAGGTGTGGGTGAGTAGAGGAATGGCCTGGCCAGTCATGGAGTAGGGTGGGGCGGTGTGGCCTATGCGGCAGCACACCCGACCACGGGAGGTGGGAGCAGGCAGTCCCACCGGCGCTAGTTTGGGCGGCTAGAGCAAGAAGATCAGATATTGAAGAAGCAGCACGGCCGTTGGATTAACATCCAACGGTCACTACTTCTAGAATCATTTGTGGACTAAGTTGACAAAGCCTTTCGTACACGTCAACCTAGTAGACCCACAAGTCAGCCTCCAAATCTGTCCCAAACAACATACATCCAGAAATTTCTAGCCAGATTCAAATTAATTTTAAAACTAAATAAATCTTAATTTAAATTCAATGAAATTTACCCGCACAAAAACCATGAAATGTAAAATATCAAAATCCGAAAGAAAAAAGTATTTTGGAACTAATTGCCTGTTTGCTGTATTTTTTCATTTTACAGCCCATTTATTATTACTTATAGCCCATTTCTTATTACTTATAGCCCATTTTCTGGGCAAAATGTGTCCCTCCTCGTCTTGAAAGATTTCCGGCCCAGCAGGGCGTAGAAAAGCAAGTAGGCCTACGTTGGTTATTCTGCAAAAAACAAAATAGCTTGCTAGCCATTTTCAGAAAAGAAAAAAACAAACTGGGCTGGTCATGTGCTAAACATATGAAATAAAAGCCTGGGGTAGACGGGCCATAGCTCCCGCACCACCCAGTTGATACCCTTCTCCGTCCCAAAAAAACAAAATTACGGCGCGCGCTGCTGGGTCCCTACTGCCATCCTCACCATGTACAATCATCTCCTTATTCCTCTCGGTTGTTGACCATGTTGACAACCCCGGAGGGTGGCGCCGTAGCGAGCGAACCAAGGCGGAGGATGATGGTGAGGCCTCGGACGGGAACGAACAAGAGCCGGGGAAGATGCACAGAGTTTTAGGGTGCGATGTGGCCACGATGCGTGCGCGACAACACAACCAGCCGTGGGAGGCGGGAGCATGCGGTCCCGCCGGCGCTAGTTTGGCTTTGGCGGCTCGAGGAAGAAGAGACTGAAGAAACATGACAGACATTGAATGTCAATCCAACGGTCAAGGTTGGCACAATCGTTTGTTGACTAAGCTGACACCAAGTAGCACACTATTTTATATATAGGAAGAAAAGAAAAACTGGGCTTGTTCGCCTGATAACATTCCTGAAACTGCGACCGTTCGGTCTTGTGTCGCAATTAAAACTGCGAGGAAAATGCGTTCGTTTGCCATCCACCTCCCAGGGAATGTTTGCCACATAAGTGACTAGTACCCTTGGTTTTCAACTGAGAGGTCTTGGGTTCGAGTCCCAGGAACTCTCAATTTTTTCCTCCTTCCTTCCTCGCAAAAAAATGGGAAAGAAAATCAAAGACTTGAGAAGCCATATAGAACAAGCTAGTGTACCAGTAAAGAGGCGTTGCTGAGTTTTAGAAAAAAGAGAGACGTGCTCCTGTAGCTGGTTCGCATACAAACCTAGACTATGACTATATATGGTGCTATGCTACCCTGCAAGTAATGAAACTGACATATCCAATGTTCGCTTCTCCCCCTCTCTACCTACTCTGCCTAGCATTAGAAGGTCTGGCCGTAGCAACCATGTCCGCTGGCTGCTCATCCACCCGCTCTTCAGCAGGCAACAACCAGATATGCTCCAAGTTGCCACCCGTACCATCGCATGATGTCATTTCCATAAAAGTGCCTCCCGCGGCCGAATCTAAAAGATTTCTAGAAGCAAAATTCAATCCGTCATAATTTTTTTGTATAATCATCTATAAATTTATATCATGTGTAGGGCAATTACGTATCATTAATTTCATTCTCACCCAAGCTTGTGCAACATGTTCATGATCAAGTTGCTTAAAATTCATAATATCGTTTCTAAGAGAGATGATCTGAGCGGGAGGAAAATACTTAGAGATAAAAGCATCTTTGCACTTATTCCATGAATCAATACTATTTTTAGGCAAAGAAAAAAACCAAGTTTTAGCGCGATCTCTAAGTGAAAACGGAAATAGCTTCAATTTAACAATATCATTATCCACATCTCTCTTCTTTTGCATATCACACAAATCAACAAAGTTGTTTAGATGTGTAGCGACATCTTCACTAGGAAGGCCAGTGAATTGATCTTTTATGACAAGATTCAACAAAGCAGCATTAATTTCGCAAGATTCATCATCGGTATAGGAGCAGTCGGAGTGCTAAGAAAATCATTGTTGTTGGTATTGGAAAACTCACACAATTTAGTATTATCTTGAGCCATCGTGACAAACAATCCAACACACAAGCACACAAGAGGCAAGCAAAAAAAAGAGGCGAACGAGAAAGAGAGGGCGAATAAAACGGCAAGGGTGAAGTGGGGGAGAGGAAGGCAAATGGCAAATAATGTAATGCGAGGGATAAGAGTTTGTGATGGGTACTTGGTATGTCTTGACTTGTGCGTAGACTCCCCAGCAACAGCGCCAGAAATCCTTCTTGCTACCTCTTGAGCATGTGTTGGTTTTCCCTTGAATAGGAAAGGGTGATGCAGCAAAGTAGCGTCAGTATTTCCCTCAGTTTTTGAGAACCAAGGTATCAATCCAGTAGGAGGCTACACTCAAATCCCTCATACCTGCACAAACAAATAAGAACCTTGCAACCAACGCGATAAATGGGTTGTCAATCCCTTCACGGCCACTTGCAAAAGTGAGATCTGATAGAGATAATAAGATAAATATTTTTTGGTATTTTTATGATATAGATTGGAAAGTAAAGATTGCAAAATAAAATAGATCGGAAACTTATATGATGAAAAATAGATCCGGGGCCATAGGTTTCACTAGTGGCTTCTCTCAAGATAGCATAAGTATTACGGTGGGTGAACAAATTACTATCAAGCAATTGATAGAAAAGTACATAATTATGAAAATATCTAGGCATGATCATGTATATAGGCATCACGTCCGTGACAAGTAGATCGAAACGATTCTGCATCTACTACTATTACTCCACCCATCGACCGCTATCTAGTATGCATCTAGAGTATTAAGTTCATAAGAACAGAGTAACGCATTAGGCAAGATGACATGATGTAGAGGGATAAACTCAAGCAATATGATATAAACCCCATCTTTTTATCCTCGGTGGCAACAATACAATACGTGCCTTGCTGCCCCTGCTGTAACTGGGAAAGGACACCACAAGATTGAACCTAAAGCTAAGCACTTCTCCCATTGCAAGAAAGATCAATCTAGTAGGCCAAACCAAACTGATAATTCGAAGAGACTTGCAAAGATAACAAATCATACATAAAAGAATTCAGAGGAGAATCAAATATTGTTCATAGATAATCTTGATCATAAACCCACAATTCATTGGATCTCGACAAACACACTGCAAAAAGTATTACATCAAATAGATCTCCAAGAAGATCGAGGAGAACTTTGTATTGAGATCCAAATAGAGAGAAGAAGCCATCTAGCTAATAACTATGGACCCGAGTGTCTGAGATAAACTACTCACACTTCATCGGAGAGGTTATGGTATTGATGTAGAAGCCCTCCGTGATCGATTCCCCCTCCGGCGGAGCACCGAAAAAGGCCCCAAGATGGGATCTCAGGGGTACAGAAGGTTGCAGCGGTGGAAATAGGGTTTCGTGGTGCTCTCGAATGTTTTCAGGGTATATGAGTATATATAGGCAAAAGAAGTCGGTCAGGAGGGCCACGAGGGGCCCGTGTGGGTGGGGGGCGCGCCTACCCCCTGGGCGCGCCTCCCTGCCTCGTGTCCGCCTCGTTGCTTCCTTAGCGTCCACTCCAAGTCTCTTGGATTGCGTTTGTTCCAAAAACAACTCTCCCGAAGGTTTCATTCCGTTTGGACTCTGTTTGATATTCCTTTTCTGCGAAACACTAAAATAGGCAAAAAAACAACAATTTGGACTGGCCCTCCGGTTAGTAGGTTAGTCCCAAAAATAGTATAAAAGTGTATAATAAAGCCCATTAAACATCCAAAACAGATAATATAATAGCATGGAACAATAAAAAATTATAGATACGTTGGATACGTATCAAGCATCCCCAAGCTTAATTCCTGCTCGTCCTCGAGTAGGTAAATGATAAAAACAAATTTTTTTGATGTGGAATGCTACCTTGCATAATTCTCGATGTTATTTTCTTTATTATGGCATGAATGTTCAGACCGAACGATTCAAGACAAAATTTTAATATTGACATAAGAGTAATAATACTTCAATCATACTAACAAAGTAATCATGTCTTCTCAAAATAACATGGCCAAAGAAAGTTATCCCTACAAAATCATATAGTCTGGCTATCCTCCATCTTCATCACACCAAATATTTAAATTATGCACAACCCCGGTTTTAGCCAAGCAATTGTTTCATACTTTAGTATTCTCAAACTTTTTCAATCTTCACGCAATACATGAGCGTGAGCCATGGACATAGCACTATAGGTGGAATAGGATGGTGGTTGTGGAGAAGACTAGGTGTATCAACGGGCTATGGAGATGCCGATTAATAGATATCAATGTGAGTGAGTAGGAATTGCCATGCAACGGATGCACTAGAGCTATAAGTGTATGAAAGCTCATCAAAAGAAACTAAGTGGGTGTGCATCCAACTTTCTTGCTCACGAAGACCTATGGCAATTTGAGGAAGCCCATCATTGGAATATACAAGCCAAGTTCTATAATGAAAAATTCCCACTAGCATATGAAAGTGACAACATAGGAGACTCTCTATCATGAAGATCATGGTGCTACTTTGAAGCACAAGTGTGGCAAAAGGATAGTAACAATGTCCCTTATCTCTTTTTCTCTCATTTTTTCTTTCCCTTTTTTTGGGTGGGCTTCTTTGGCCTCTTTTTTTACTTGGGATTCTTTAGCCTCTTTTATTTTTATAAAGTCCGGAGACTCATCCCAACTTGTGAGGAAATCATTGCTTCCATCATCCCTTCCTCACATGGGATAATGCTCTAATAATGAAGATCATCACACTTTTATCTACTTACAACTCAAGAATCTTAGAACAAAATATGACTCTATGTGGATGCCTCCGGCGGTGTACCGGGATAATGAATCAAGAGTGACATGTATGAAAGAATCATGAATGGTGGCTTTGCCACAAATACGATGTCAACTACATGATCATGCAAAGCAATATGACAATGGTGGAGCGTGTCATAATAAACATAATGGTGGAAAGTTGCATGGCAATATATCTTGGAATAGCTATGGAAATGCCATAATAGTTAGGTATGGTGGCTGTTTTGAGGAAGGTATACGGTGAGTGTATGATACCGACGAAAGTTGTGCGGCACAAGAGAGGCTAGCAATGGTGGAAGGGTGAGAGTGCGTATAATCCATGGACTCAACATCAGTCATGAATCACATACTTATTGCAAAAATCTACAAGTTATCAAAACAAAGTACTACATGCATGCTCCTAGGGGAAGGGTTGGTAGGAGTTAACCATCACAGATAAGGAAGCCAATCAATCAATAAATAAATGGGTTGTCAATCCCTTCACGACGACTTGCAAAAGTGAGATCTGATAGAGATAATTAGAAAAATATTTTTGGTATTATTATGATATAGATTGGAAAGTAAAGATTGCAAAATAAAATGGATCGGAAACATATATGATGGAAAATAGACCCGGGGGCCATAGTTTCACTAGTGGCTTCTCTCAAGATAGCATAAGTATTACGGTGGGTGAACAAATTACTGTCGAGCAATTGATAGAAAAGTACATAATTATGAGAATATCTAGGCATGATCATGTATATAGGCATCACGTCCGCGATAAGTAGATCGAAATGATTCTGCATCTACTACTATTACTCCACCCATCGACCGCTATCCAGCATGCATCTAGAGTATTAAGTTCATAAGAACAGAGTAACGCATTAGGCAAGATGACATGATGTAGAGGGATAAACTCAAGAAATATGGTATAAACCCAATCTTTTTATCCTCGATGGCAACAATACAATACGTGCCTTGCTGCACCTGCTGTCACTAGGAAAGGACACCGCAAGATTGAACCCAAACCTAAGCACTTCTCCCATTGCAAGAAAGATCAATCTAGTAGGCCAAACCAAACTGATAATTCGAAGAGACTTGCAAAGATAACAAATCATACATAAAAGAATTCAGAGGAGAATCAAATATTGTTCATAGATAATCTTGATCATAAACCCACAATTCATCAAATCTCGACAAACATACCACAAAAAGTATTACATCAAATAGATCTCCAAGAAGATCGAGGAGAACTTTGTATTGAGATCCAAAGAGAGAGAAGAAGCCATCTAGCTAATAACTATGGACCCGAAGGTCTGAGATAAACTACTCACACTTCAACGAAGAGGCTATGGTGTTGATGTAGAAGCCCTCTGTGATCGATTCCTCCTCCAGCAGAGCGCCGGAAAAGGCCCCAAGATGGGATCTCACGGGTACAGAAGGTTGCAATGGTGGAAATAGGGTTTTGTGGTGCTCTCGGATGTTTTCAGGGTATATGAGTATATATAGGCGAAAGAAGTCGATTAGGGGAGCCACGAGGGTGGGGGCGCGCCTCCCTGCCTCGTGGACGCCTTGTTGCTTCCTTGGCATCCACTCCAAGTCTCCTGGATTGTGTTTGTTCCAAAAACAACTCTCCCGAAGGTTTCATTCTATTTGGACTCTGTTTGATATTCCTTTTCTGCGAAACACTGAAATTGGCCAAAAAACAGCAATTTGGACTGGGCCTCCAGTTAATAGGTTAGTCCCAAAAATAGTATAAAAGTGTATAATAAAGCCCATTAAACATCCAAAACAGATAATATAATAGCATGGAACAATAAAAAATTAGAAACGTTGGAGACGTATCAATGAGCACTTTGTTGAAACTAGTAATGAATGAAACCTATGTAGCAGGCTAGGCGTAACGTTGTGAACATCTAATGATTTCTATTTACGGAAACCAGGGGGTATCCCCTTTTGCTCATAAATAAATAAATAGTTAGAGACCCTTTTGGTAATAAATAACCCCCTTTTTCTCATAAATAAATAAATAGTAGAGACCCTTTTGGTGATAAATAAATAAATTAGGAGAGGCCCTGTCGGGTCAGCTTTGTTCTCAATCGAAGACGACGAGCAAATTGTAGTCCAACAGCAAACTATGTCATCAAATTCAAGTTTCACAGCCAAATATGAGTACAACTAAACAACAATGTCATCATGTTTTAGTCGTCATACAATCACCAAACACAAATCAGCATACATAAGAAGTGATGTTCTCATAGCAAAATACTAAACAACACGTTCATCAAGTTTCAGTTGTCATACAAACACAATTTCACATAGTAGATAAAAAACGTCTTCTGACAGGAAAATATGACAAAAGCAATCGAATCATCATCCGCAGCAGCAGCGTCAACATCTTCACCATGTGTATCAGTCTGAATCGTAATTCCCCATGGTGTCATCTTCTTCTTCATCATCCTCAACATCCTCGAACGTTGGCTTCTTCTTGATCAACTCTTGTATGTCCACAGCACGACATGCAATCTTTTTGCCGGCGTCATTGACGTGATGGTTCTCAAAGATATTAGGAACATCTGTGTTATCTTGTACACCAGGAGCAGTGTAAGCATCATCTTGTTGTGCAACTTCACTAAACGAATTCCTCTGCTCAAACCTTTGCAATACTCTCCAGTCATCGCTACGTGCAAATGTGTCTTCCAAGAAAAATATCTGTGTTGCTTGATTTGCCAAAATAAAAGGCTCGTTGGTCTGGTACGCCGCTTTGACATTGATGGATTTGAAATAATCATCATCTCTGGGTTTTGCGATCCTGGAAAACAGGTTATACCAACGACAACACAACAGAACCACACACTGATGATCCTCGAAACTAGAGATATACTACAACTGAACAATGTCTGTTATTTTAGCATACATTTCAGTTGTCTCTTTGTCATACATATCCATGCTCATGATAGCACTGTTTTGTGTCTTCCTGCCTTCGTCGCGTGCAAGGGTGTTGTAGCGCACATCTCCAACAACGCAAGATTCCTAATGTCTTACCTGAGTATCAAGACCCATTGCTAGTGAGTAAAGGGCATCATCAACTGCCTG
The DNA here is from genome assembly GCF_018294505.1 of Triticum aestivum. Lineage (NCBI taxonomy): Eukaryota > Viridiplantae > Streptophyta > Magnoliopsida > Poales > Poaceae > Triticum > Triticum aestivum. The sequence continues at coordinate 234,362,814 of NC_057801.1, forward strand.
CCCATCCTCCCGCATCTTCTTAACCTATGGTTAGAAAATAGACAAGCTGATCATCTTATGTACTAAATATATGAAAAGACTGACAGTGCAATTCAAAAGCTTACATGGCTCTTGAACCATTTTGCAAATCCTGCCATAACCAGTTTGTCAATATTTCTTGGATTTTGCGGCAGTAACTCCTTTTTGTAGATGCTGCACAACATAGTGATTGCGTCAAACATCTAAATATATAAGAATGTGCTGCAAGTTTAGTAGATTACGATGTATAAGCTCCAGTACCTAGCACTTACTTGATATAAGGTAGTATCTCAGGACAGTTATTCAACACATACCAAACCATTTTGTCCAAATCTTTAGGTTTGTCCTCTTGTCGACTCTTCCCTGTAACTCGAACAGAATAATCGAAAGCATTGAGCCCGGGATTGTCTTCACCCACCTCTTTACTAAGCTGATCAGCTGTTTCAATGTATTTTGAGCAGAATGTCAACGCTTCTATAACAATGTAGGCCTCTGCAATGGAACCCTCAGGTCTAGCTCTATTCCTAACATAGCCCCTGAAAGTGACTAGCCGCCTTTCAATTGGGTACATCCAGCCATATTATACTGGACCTCTAAGTAGTGCCTCATCAGGTAGATGAACAACCAAATGCACCATCACATCAAAGAAGGCTGGAGGATATATCTTGTCAAGGTCGCATAGGATAGTTGGTATCTTGTCTCTAAGATGCTCCAAAGCATCTATCCTGATATTTCTACTGCAGAGTTCCCTGAAGAATTGTCCCAACTCTGCAACTGCTTTGTCTAAGTCAGGGCAGCCCAATCCTCTAAGGATAACAGGTAAAACCCTTTGAAGTAGGACATGGCAGTCCTGAGTTTTCAATCCTTGTACCTTGTTTCCATCTGCACTGACTCTCCTTTCAAGGTTGGAAGCAAATCCATGTCGGAATCTCACATGTGACATGACCTCATAGAATTCTTTTCTTTTTACCTTGTCCAAAACGTACACAGCTAGTGCCATATCCTGTGGTTTACCTTCATCTTGCACCTACAAATCCTATCTGATACCCAGGTGTGTCAAATCAATCCTAGATTTTAAGGTATCTTTCGTCTTGCCTTTGATATTAAGAAGTGTGTCGATAATGCTGTCACATATCCTTTTCTCGATGTGCATCACATCAAGATTATGACGCAGATCCAAATCTTTCCAATACTCCAAGTCCCACAAAGTGGACCTGCGGGTAAACAATAATCTCTCTTCTGCCCTGCCACGCTTCCTTTTCCCGCTACCATTACCAGGATGGTTTCCTGGTGTAATATGCATGACCTTCTCTAATTCCACTTGCAACCATCGACGGTGAGCCTCTTTGGTGCATCACGGTTTTCATGCTTTGCATTGAACACATGTCTTTGGTACTTTCTAGGATGCGACTTGTCCTTGGTAAGGAAACGGCGGTGTCCAATGTAACAGATCTTGCTAAGTATTGTGTATGACACCGGATTCCTATCACAACGAACACATGCATTGTAACCATGTGTCGTTTGCCCTGACATAGTGCCCAAAGCCGGATAATCATGGACACACCAAATTATAGCAGCACGCAGAAAGAAATCAGCTGGTGGGCTGCTATATAGGTCTCGAGTGAGAACATCCCTCCATAGCTGTTGAAGTTCCTCCACAAGAGGCTCCATGAATAAATCAAAATCCTTTCTAGGACCTTTTGGACCTGGGATGAGCAAGGCCATCATGTAGTTTGATTCTTTGGTGCAGACATTTGGAGGCATGTTGTAAGGGATAACAAGCACTGGCCACATGCTATATGTGGCGCTCTGGTGGCCAAATGGGTTAAATCCATCTGAAGCTAAGCCAAGTCAAATGTTTCTCGGGTCAGCAGCAAACTTTTTGTGTTTATGATTGAAGCTTTTCCACTCACTACCATGAGATGGATGGCTCATTACATTCTGATCTCTGTACTCCTGGTTCCTAGAATGCCACAATACATCCTCTCTTGTTTCAGCATCATGAAACAACCTCTGCAATCTTGGTATAATTGGAAAATGTCTCAGAACATTATGAGGAATCCTCTTCACAGCATCACCATCTTTCCATATTGATGATTTGCATTTCGGGCATTCCCTTAAGTTGGCATAATCCTTCCAGAACAAAACACAATTATTCTTACAAACATGGATCATATCATATCCAATTCCAACTGCACAAAGGAAATTCTCTTCATTTCACTGTAGGTGTGTGGCAGCTCAGACGCATCTGGGAAAGATTTGCGGAAAGCAGCCAACATCACATCGAATGATTTGTTGGTCATCCCCTCAGATGTCTTCACCTGAAGAAAGGTGACCATAGCTGAGAATACTGACAGCTTTTTCCCGGGGTGACAGCCACGTTGCATTGTTCCAACATGCAGGCCCACCGTTTCTTCTGTAGGTGAAATTTCACAAAATGCAGGAGCATTTCGTAGCATTGTTTCAATGTTGGTCAAACTCACTGGCTCCGCCACCACCACCTCCTCCTCCTCTTCCACCTGAGCATCAGGCAGATCAAGATGGTGATCTGCTGCTTCCACATAGTCAATAACATTGACATTCACAGCTTCACCATGAGGAACCCACCTAGTATATGTGACTGACATCCCATACAAGTGTAGATGATTTTGCCTAGTTGACTGGGGTTTGATACGTCTCCAACGTATCTATAATTTTTGATTGTTCCATGCTATTATATTACCCGTTTTGGATGTTTATGGGCTTTACTAAGCACTTTTATATTATTTTGGGACTAACCTTAACCGGAGGCCCAGCCCAAATTGCTGTTTTTTTTGCCTATTTCAGTAATTCGCAGAAAAGGAATATCAATCGGAGTCCAAACAGAATGAAACCTTCGGGAGAGTTAATTTTGGAACAAACGCAATCCAGGAGACTTGGAGCGGACGTCAAGAAGCAAACGAGGAAGCCACGAGGCAGGGAGGCACGCCCTAGGGGGGTGGGCGTGCCCCCACCCTTGTGGGCCCCTCGTGGATCCCCTGACCGACTTCCTTCGCCTATATATATCCACATACCCTGAAATCATCCAGGAGCACCACGAACCCTATTTCCACCGCCGCAACCTTCTGTACCCGTGAGATCCCATCTTGGGGCCTTTTCCAGCGCTCCGCCGGAGGGGGAATCAATCATGGAGGGCTTCTACATCAACGCCATAGCATCTCCGATGAAGTGTGTGTAGTTTACCATAGACCTTCAGGTCCATAGTTATTAGCTAGATGGCTTCTTATCTCTCTTTGAATCTCAATACAAAGTTCTCCTCGATCTTCTTGGAGATCTATTCAATGTAACTCCTTTTGCAGTGTGTTTGTCAAGATCCGATGAATTGTGGGTTTATGATCAAGTTCAACTATGAGAAATATTTGAATCTCCTCTGAATTCTTTTATGTATGATTGGTTATCTTTGCAAGTCTCTTCGAATTATCAGTTTGGTTTGGCCTACTAGATTGATCTTTATTGTAATGGGAGAAGTGCTTAGCTTTGGGTTCAATCTAGCAGTGTCCTTTCCTAGTGACAGCAGGGGCAGCAAGGCACATATTGTATTGTTGCCATTGAGGAGAAAAAGATGGGGTTTATATCATATTGCTTGAGTTTATCTCTCTACATCATGTCATCTTGCCTAATGTGTTACTCTGTTCTTATGAACTTAATACTCTAGATGCATGCTAGGTAGCGGTCCATGTGTGGAGTAATAGTAGTAGATGCAGAATCGTTTCGATCTACTTGTCGCGGACGTGATGCCTATATACATGATCATGCCTAGATAGTCTCATAATTATGCACTTTTCTATCAATTGCTTGACAGTAATTTGTTCACCCACCATAATACTTATGCTATCTTGAGAGAAGCCACTAGTGAAACCTATGGCCGCCGGGTCTATTTTCAATCATATAAGTTTCCGATCTACTTTATTTTGCAATCTTTACTTTCCAATCTATATCATAAAAATACAAAAAATATTTATCTTATTATTATCTCTATCAGATCTCACTTTTGCAAGTGGCCGTGAAGGGATTGACAATCCTTTTATCGCGTTGGTTGCAAGGTTCTTATTTGTTTGTGTAGGTACGAGGGATTTTCGTGTAGCCTGCTACTGGATTGATACCTTGGTTCTCAAAAACCGAGGGAAATAATTACGCTACTTTGCTGCATCACCCTTTCCTCTTCAAGGGAAAACCAACGCATGCTCAAGAGGTAGCAAGAAGGATTTCTGGCACCGTTGCAGGGGAGGTCTATGCACAAGTCAAGACATACCAAGTACCCATCACAAACTCTATCCCTCGCATTACATTATTTGCCATTTGCCTCTCGTTTTCCCCTCCCCCACTTCAGCCTTGCCGTTTTATTCGCCCTCTCTTTCCCTTCGCCTCTTTTTCGCTTGCTTCTTGTGTCGTCGTTCATCGTCGTGGCTAGTTCTGTCTTTATTCCTTCGTCTCCCAATTTTGAAGTCCTCCACTTCAAACAAAGAGAAGGAGAAAACTTAAAAGATGCTTGGTATAGGATATTAGAATCCTACCGTAGTTGCAATATAGAAGGAGATTTCAAGATTTCTCTTCGCAACTTTTATGTCGGGCTAACCATATCCCATAGACAACTCCTTGATTTTGCCGCCAAAGGGAATTTTATTGAAATTGATCCTAGTTTTGTTTATGAAATTATAGAGTGGATAGTAGGAGTACTTCCCCTACAAAAGGGGCCACCCATGACTCTAGAAGGAACCCAAATCTTAGAGAAATTATGCGAATTGCAGAAATCTATTGAACCTCTTAAAAATGTTGGTGGGAATCTCAACCGCATGAATACTTTGATTACTCTTTGCAATAAGCGGTTGGATGATCTAGATCTAAAGATCTCCGAGCATGAAGGAAAACGCAAGGAACCTACCGGATCCGAGCATAACTCCATTAAAAAGACAAATACCAAAGATGACAATACTTTGATCTATTCTCGCTTTTATGCCTAGCTAGGGGCGTTAAACGATAGCGCTTGTTGGTAGGCAACCAAATTTTATTTTTGTTCCTTAATTTTTGATCCTGTTTAGTAATAAATAGTTCATCTAGACTCTGGTTAGATGTGGTTTTATGTTTTAATTAGTTTTTGTGCCAAGTAGAACCTATAGGATCATCTTGGTGATAGTTAATTTGATCTTGCTGAAAAACAGAAACTTTTGCACGCACGAGAATAATTTTAATAAATCACAGAAACATGCTTTTTCGTTCATTCTTTTTGCAGTAGATTAATAGACAAATTGCCTTGGACTTTCTAGTATGGTAGAATTTTTAGAGTTACAGAACTATTCAAAAGTTACAGATTACTACAGACTGTTCTGTTTTTGACAGATTCTGTTTTTCGTGTGTTGTTTGCTTATTTTGATGAATCTATGGCTAGTATCGGGGGGTATGAACCATAGAGAAGTTGGAATGCAGTAGGTTTAACACCAATATAAATAAATAATGAGTTCATACAGTACCTTAAAGTGGTGGTTTGCTTTCTTGCACTAACGGAGCTTACGATTTTTCTGTTGAGTTTTGTGTTGTGAAGTTTTCAAGTTTTGGGTAAAGATTTGATGGATTATGGAATAAGGAGTGGAAAGAGCCTAATCTTGGGGATTAACAAGGCACCCAAAGGTAAAATTCAAGGACAACCAAAAGCCTAAGCTTGGGGATGCCCCGGAAGGCATCCCCTCTTTCATCTTCGTCCATCAGTAACTTTACTTGAGGCTATATTTTTATTCACCACATGATATGTGTTTTGCTTGGAGCGTCTTGTATGATAGTAGTCTTTGCTTTTTAGTTTACCACAATCATCCTTGATGTACACACCTTTTGGGAGAGACACACATGAATCGGAATTTATTAGAATACTCTATGTGCTTCACTTATATCTTCTGAGCTAGATAAATTTTGCTCTAGTGCTTCACTTATATCTTTTTAGAGCACGGCGGTGGTTTTATTTTGTATAAATTATTGATCTCTCATGATTCACTTATATTATTTTGAGAGTCCTTTAGAATAGAATGGTATTTGATTTTGTTATAAAATTTGTCCTAATATGATGGGCATCCAAGTTGGGTATAATAAAAACTATCATATAGAGTGCATTAAACACTATGATCAATTTGATGCTTGATAATTGTTTTGAGATATAAAGGTGGTAATGTTAGAGTCATGCTAGTTGGGTAATTATGAAACTGGGAAATAGTTGTGTTAAAGTTGGCAAGTCCCGTAGCATGCACGTATGGTAAAAGTTGTGTGACAAATTTGTAGCATGGGGTGCTCTTTTGATTGCCTTGCTTATGAGTGGAGGTCGGGATCGCGCGATGGTTAACTCCTACCAACCCTTCCCCTAGGAGCATGCATAGTAGTACTTTGCTTCGAGGGCTAATAAACTTTTGTAATAAGTATATGAGTTCTTTATGACTAATGTGAGTCCATCGATTATATGCACTCTTACCCTTCCATCATTGCTAGCCTCTACGGTACCGTGCATTGCCCTTTCTCACCTTGAGAGTTGGTGCAAACTTCGCCGGTGCATCCAAACCCCGTGATACGATACACTCTATCACACATAAACTTCCTTATATATTCCTCAAAACAGCCACCATACCTACCTATTATGGCATTTCCATAGCCATTCTGAGATATATTGCCATGCAACTTTCCACCGTTCCATTTATTATGACACGCTCCATCATTGTCATATTGCTTTTGCATGATCATGTAGTTGACATCATATTTGTGGCAAGGCCACCTTTATAATTCTTTCATACATGTCGCTCTTGATTCATTGCATATCCCAGTACACCGCCAGAGGCATTCACATAGAGTCATATGTTGTTATAATTATTGAGTTGTAATTCTTGAGTTGTAAATAAATAAAAGTGTGATGATCTTCCATTATTAGAGCATTGTCCCAAGTGAGGAAAGGATGATGGAGACTATGATTCCCCCACAAGTCGGGATGAGACTCCGGACTTTATGAAAAATAAAAGAGGCCAAAGAAGCCCAAATAAAAAAAACAGGCCAAATAAGCCCACCAAAATTTTAAAAAAAAGAGGGAAAAAATGAGAGAAAAGAGAGAAGGGACAATGTTACTATCCTTTTTCCACACTTGTGCTTCAAAGTAGCACCATGATCTTCATGATAGAGAGTCTCCTATGTTGTCACTTTCATATACTAGTGGGAATTTTTCATTATAGAACTTGGCTTGTATATTCCAATGATGGGCTTCCTCAAAATGCCCTAGGTCTTCGTGAGCAAGCAAGTTGGATACACACCCACTTAGTTTCTTTTGTTGAGCTTTCATACATTTATAGCTCTAGTGCATCTATTGCATGGCAATCCCTACTCCTCGTATTGACATCAATTGATGGGCATCTCCATAGCCCGTTGATTAGGCAGTCAATGTGAGACTTTCTCCTTTTTTTTCTTCTCTACACAACCTCCACCATCATATTCTATTCCACCCATAGTGCTATATCCATGGCTTACACTCATGTATTGCGTGAGAGTTGAAAAAGCTGAAGCGCGTTAAAAAGTACAAACCAATTGCTTGGCTGAAACCGGGGTTGTGCATGATGGGAGTATTTTGTGTGACGAAAATGAAGCACAGCCTAACTATATGATTTTGTAGGGATAAGCTTTCTTTGGCTATGTTATTTTGATATGACATTATTACTTTGTTAGTATGCTTGAAGTATTACTATTTTTATGTTAAATATGAACTTTTATCTTGAATCAATAGGATCTAAACATTTGTGCCACAATAAAGAAAATTACATTGAGAAATATGCTAGGTAGCATTCCACATCAAAAATTCTGTTTTTATCATTTACCTACTCGAGGACGAGTAGGAATTAAGCTTGGGGATGCTTGATACGTCTCCAACGTATCTATAATTTTTGATTGTTCCATGCTATTATATTACCCGTTTGGATGATTATGGGCTTTACTAAGCACTTTAATATTATTTTTGGGAGTAACCTATTAACCGTAGGCCCAGCCCAAATTGTTGTTTTTTGGCCTATTTCAGTGTTTCGCAGAAAAGGAATATCAAACGGAGTCCAAACGGAATGAAACCTTTGGGAGAGTTGTTTTTGGAATAAACGTAATCCAGGAGACTTGGAGTGGACACCAAGGAAGCAACGAGGAGGCCACGAGGCAGGGAGGCACGCCCCCACCCTCGTGGGCCCCTCGTGGCTCCCCTGACCAACTTCTTTCGCCTATATATACTCATATACCCTGAAAACATCCGAGAGCACCACGAAACCTTATTTCCACCGCCGCAACCTTCTGTACCCCTGAGATCCCATCTTGGGGCCTTTTCCAGTGCTCCGCCGGATGGGGAATCTCTCACGGAGGGCTTCTACATCAACACCATAGCCTCTCCGATGAAGTGTGAGTAGTTTACCACAGACCTTCGGGTCCATAACTTATAGCTAGATGGCTTATTCTCTCTCTTTGAATCTCAATACAAAGTTCTCCTTGATCTTCTTGGAGATCTATCCGATGTAACTCTTTTTGCGGTGTGTTTGTCGAGATTCGATGAATTGTGGGTTTATGACCGAGTTTATCTATGAGAAATATTTGAATCTCCTCTGAATTCTTTACGTATGATTGGTTATCTTTGCAAGTCTCTTCGAATTATCAGTTTGGTTTGGCCTACTAGACTGATCTTTCTTGCAATGGGAGAAGTGCTTAGCTTTGGGTTCAATCTTGCGGTGTCCTTTCCCAGTGATAGCAGGGGCAGCAAGGCACATATTGTATTGTTGCCATCAAGGATAAAAAGATGGGTTTATATCTTATTGCTTGAGTTTATCCTTGTACATAATGTCATCTTGCCTAATGCGTTACTCTGTTCTTATGAACTTAATACTCTAGATGCATGCTGGATAGCGGTCGATGTGTGGAGTAATAGTAGTAGATGCAGAATCGTTTCGATCTACTTGTCGCGGACGTGATGCCTATATACATGATCATGCCTAGATATTCTCATAACTATGCACTTTTCTATCAATTGCTCGACAGTAATTTGTTCACCCACCGTAATACTTATGCTATCTTGAGAGAATCCACTAGTGAAACCTCTGGCCCCTGGGTCTATTTTCCATCATATAAGTTTCTGATCTACTTTATTTTGCAATCTTTGCTTTCCAATCTATATCATAAAAATACCAAAAATATTTATCTTATTATTATCTCTATCAGATCTCACTTTTGCAAGTGGCCGTGAAGGGATTTATCAACCCCTTTATCACGTTGGTTGCAAGGTTCTTATTTGTTTTTTAGACATATGGGTTTTCATGAAAAATGGTTGTCTTGGATAAATTCAATCTTCTCCTTGGGCAGATACTCCATTCTCCTAAATGGTGTTCCGGGCAGACAATTCCACTGCAGGCGTGCTGTCAGACAGGGCGATCCCCTGTCTCCACTCATTTTCGTGCTAGCAGCCGACCTCCTTCAATCTGCCATCAATGAGGCCTATAGGGAGGGTAGAATCCAGCTTCCCTTCCCGTCTAATGGACAAATGGACTACCCTATTGTACAATATGCCAATGATACAATTTTACTTGTGCCTGCTTGCCCTCATCAAGCCTTGACTATCAAAGGCATCCTCACCAAATATGCCCAATCCATCGGCCTTAAGATCAATTTCCACAAGTCAACACTAATTCCCATAAACTTGGACGCCGATCTGGCTGCACAAATTGCTTCTATCTTCGAGTGTACAATTGGTACCATGCCGTTTACCTATCTTGGCCTGCCCCTGGGCACGTCTCGGCCTACCATACATGACTTTATGCCTCTAGTCAGCACGGTTGAAAGAAGCTTGTCCTCAACGCTGTCCCTTATGTCTCATGCTAGGAAGATGACTCTTCTCAACTCCATAGTCACCTCGCTTCTTATCTATGCAATGTGCACATTGCATTTCCCACCCAAGCTCATTGAACTTCTGGACAAGATTAGGCGCAGATGTTTATGGATCAAGAAGATAGAACAAGGAGATAAATGTAACTCTTTGGCTGCCTGGAACATGGTTTGTAAACCTAAAAATAAGGGAGGACTTGGAGTTCTCAATCTTCGAATACAAAATGAAGCCTTGCTTTTGAAATTCCTGCATAAATTCTACAAGAAGATGGATATTCCTTGGGTGCAACTCACATGGGATTCATACTACGCCCAAAAAATATCACATGCTTGTGAGCCGGTTGGATCGTTTTGGTGGAAGGACATACTCAAGCTCACTCCTAAGTTTAGGCGGATTTCTCAAGTCAATATTGTGTGTAGCACCACGGCTCTATTTTGGAAAGATTTGTGGGCGGGTCAACTTATCCAAGACTCCCATCCTCGTGCTTTCTCCCACTCACTGGATGAAGATATTTCTGTCAAAGATTTCTTGAGGATCACGTCACTGGGGGAAATGTTTCACCTACCCTTGACCCCCCAAGCACTTGCGGGGGTCAGGGACATGCAAACAATTGCGGTTGAATTGCAGCCCGCCACGACGGCCTCGGATATTTGGCTCTACATGTGGGGCAAGACCATCTGCAAATCAACTAATTATTATAGATTTTTCTTCAAAGACGTTCAAGTTCACCAAGTGTTTTGCTGGGTCTGGAAATCAAAATGCACGATGACATTGAAGGTATTTGCCTAGATGCTCTTCCATGACAGGCTCAATACGAGGAAGATGTTGAAAATAAGGCACTATAACATAGGGGATGACCACAATTGCCTCTTATGTGGAATGAATATCGAGGAAACGGTTGAACACATGATCTTTAACTGCTCTTTCAGCAAGCTCTGCTGGGATAAACTTGAGATTCATTGGGAACCTTTCCATGGTCGCTTACAAGCTGTTGAAGCTCAAAAAACGGCCATCCCTCTCCTATGTTCTTGGAGAAATTCATTGTGGCAGCCTGGAGCATTTGGAAGGAGAGAAATAACAAACACTTTAGAGCCATACCACCATCCTTCAAGTCCTGGCTGGATAGATTCAAGAAACACTTCGGGCTTCTTCAACATAGAGTCAAAGAGGAGCGTAGGCCCTTTGTGCTAAACTTTGTACACTCCCTATAGTTGTTGCCCCCTGTTTTATTTTTCACTTGTCACAAAGTTGACAAGTCGCTCTTTGCCTCCCCCCCATTTAAATACCCATTGTATAGTGCACCCTTATTTTTCATTATATTAACACATTAGGACCCTTTCCTACTGTTCACGGTCAAAAAAACCTTTCCTCTTGAAGGGAAAACCAACGCATGCTCAAGAGGTAGCAGAGTCTTGTAACTGAATTCATACAACTGCTACACGAGCAGAGCACATCTGATTTCGGACCATCATACTCAGATCTGATAAAGTTCATGAAGTTTTCAACCCCCTCGACATATGCAACGGAGAATCTTTGAGCAGAAGTTATCCAAGTCCTGTCCATCTGTTAGACATACAAATTAGGTCTTCTACTAGATATTACAGGAAAAACATATATGCTTTTTTATGAAGTCCAGAAAAAAATACCTAGGTCGATGTCTAAAGCTATGGAAAGATATTTGGACGAGCAGATCTAAGTAACAAAATATATGTAAAGCTAATTTGGCAAACGGATTTGAGTGCTAAATTATGGCAGGCTGTTTCAGCAGTCAATGAGGCCGAGCACACAGCCATCGAACTATCGAAGGTCATCGCAGCAACAAAGATCGAGTATAAAATAGTGTAGAGCTATTTCACCTAACAGATTGGCTACTAGACCATGGCAATCTACATCACAATAAATATATGGCAGGATATTTTAGCAACTAATCGGCCTTGGCATGCCATCCCAGCTAAGCAGGTTGAGTGCAGAACAGGTCAAGGAAGCTTCTTAAGTAGAGCATATTGACTGTAAACTACTTTGGCAAACAGTGAGATTAACAGCGTCTATCAGCTAACATTCAACGCTACACCTACATGCACGGGGCCTCAGTCCAGAATGCGCGTACTATGGGAGAAGCTGACCGCCATGCGTCTCCACACGAACGTCACCAGTGGTGGAAGCGCTGACTACCGTGCGCCTCCACAAGAACGTCGCCAGCGGTCGCGACGTGGCTAGAGGACGGCAGTCTATGAGAGCGTACTATGGGAGTGAGAGGATCTCCGTGCATCCCCTCGACGAACCACGGCACCGACGTATCAGCGCGGCGGGGAGGAAGGCTTTGGCGGAGTGAATGGAGTGGATGGGGACGGGGGGGAGGGGGGTTTGGGGAATATTATTGGCTAGTTGGCCGAAGGGCGGTTGAATTTAGGATTTGGGGGGAATTTTTTTGGGGGGGGGAGGATTTTCGTGCGGTGGGCGGGGGGAGTTTGGTGCATGGTCGGTTTCTCCAAGTGCAGTCCCACGTGTCTGTGAAGAGGCAAGCCGAAGTGCGTTCCGTTTGCGTGAGCCGTGTGCAGGATCGAACGTGTGTGGGGTGCAATGCAACCGCGACAGGGGTGATGTGAGTGTACCACCTTTTTTCCTTTTAAACTAGGTGCTTCGCCCCCTCAAAAAAAACTTGGTGCTTCGCGCGATCCATCGATACTATTACTAGTAATCCGGTAATCCCGACTAAAACGGCGCAGCCGGGTCTTTTCCCGCGTGATATGCTAGGAGGTTGGCTTAGTTAGGTTTTTTAGGATGAGTAACACTACACCTACGTAATCCAAGTTACGTAATTAACGTAATGTGAAACGTGTGAGCTATTCATTGTAGATTGGGGGAGGGAGGGGCCCACCACCATGAAAATCAGGGGAGGACAGAGAGAGGGGCAATTTACGTTAACCCTTTTGTAGGTTCCCGTTGAGGGAGTCCTGGATTAGGGGGTATCCGGACAGCCGGACTATATACTTTGGCCGGACTGTTGGACCGTGAAGATACAAGACTCAAGACTTCGTCCCGTGTCCGGATGCGACTCTCCTTTGCGTGGAAGACAAGCTTGGTGATTCGGATGTTAGATCTTCTTTGTAACCGACTCTGTATAACCCTAGCCCCCTCCGGTGTCTATATAAACCGGAGGGTTTAGTCCGTATAGGACGAGGACAATCATCATTATCATAGGCTAGCTTCTAGGGTTAGCCTCTACGATCTCGTGGTAGATCTACTCTTGTAATACTCATATCATCAAGATCAATCAAGCAGGAAGTAGGGTATTACCTCCATCGAGAGGGCCAGAACCTGGGTAGAACATTGTGTCCCTTGCCTCCTATTACCATTAGCCTTAGACGCACAGATCGGGACCCCTACCCGAGATTCGACGGTTTTGACATCGACATTGGTGCTTTCATTGAGAGTTCCTCTGTGTCGTCGCCGCGAGGCTCGATGGCTCCTTCAATCATCAACAACGCAGTCCAGGGTGAGACTTTTCTCCCCAGACAGACCTTCGTGTTTGGCGGCTTCACACTGCGGGCCAATTTGCTTGACCATCTGGAGCAGATCGACAGCTACGCCCCTGGCCATCAGGTCAGGTTCAGAAAGTTGAACTACACGACCGATATCCGCGGAGACTTGATCTTCAACGGATTTGGGCCAACGCCAGGAGCGCCAAACAGTCACGACGAGCACGGCTTTGACCTGCTGTTAGACAATACTCGGGATATCACACCTGCCAGAGCTCCGGACCTAAATCCGGGATAGATCGTGTCGTTCGAGGACGGGTGGATGGACCCCGCCCCGGAGGCCGCATACTCATCGGTGTAAAGCCGAACATGGACTCCACCCCCAAGGAATTCTGTATCACTGGACCCCCGGACTTGTGTCCGGCCGTGGGTTCCAGACCACGCGCTCCCAAGCCCTCCGAATCTGATTGGGCCCTGGTAATGGAGTTCACCGCCGCGGACATCTTCCAGCACTTGCCCTTTGGCGACATGCTGAATTCATTAAAGTCTCTCTCTTTGTCAGGGGATTCTTGGCCGAACTATGCCCGACTCAAGTGGGAAGTAGGCGACGAGGAAATTAGTTGCCCACCCACCACCCACTTCATAGCCACTGTGGATGACATAACAGACATGCTTGACTTCGACTCCGATGACACCGACGGTATGGACGTCGGCCCAGGGGACGATTTGGAACCACCGCTCACGGGGCGCTGGACGGCCACCTCATCATATGATATATACATGGTGGACACGCCTAAGGAGGACGATGGCGACCAAAAAGATACAACGGAGGATAAAACCCCCGGACAAAAGCCAAAACGACGGCGCAGACGCCGCTCTAAGTCCAGCCATAGTAAAAATAGCGATAACAGCGCTAGAAAGATCGACACCCAAGTCAACTCCAAAGGCAACAACGACCATATGGACCCAGCGATGGAGCAGGATGAGCCAGGTCACGCCGAACACAGCCCGGAGCAGACGCCCGATCACAGCGATCCCGAGGGCCGAACTCATCAACCTGCCTCGGGAGAAGAGCACAGTCCGAACGACAATGCATTCATCATCCCGGAAAAACGTTTGGAACAAGATAACCACCATAGAAGGCTTATGGCCACTGCTAGAAGTTTAAAGAAGCAGAAGCAAAGGCTCAAGGCCGCGTAGGAAACGCTCAACCGCAGATGGAATAAAGTGCTAGTCACTGAAGAAAAATACAGCGACAATCGCCACACAAAGAGCTACCCAAAGTGCAAGCTGCTGCCAGAATTCGACGATGAGGCCATTCCACCGAAGAACAATACGGCCAGTAGGCCGGACCAACCATTTAACGACCGCAATAGAGCAGCTACTGACGCCACACACGATTTACGTGAGCTACTGGACAAAAAGGCCGGCGCGACCAGGTCCATCTATGGATCTAGAGGAGACGCTCCGGTGCAAGATTTGAAGGAAATATGCCCTAGAGGCAATAATAAAGTTATTATTTATTTCCTTATTTCATGATAAATGTTTATTATTCATGCTAGAATTGTATTAACTGTAAACATAATACATGTGTGAATACATAGACAAACAGAGTGTCACTAGTATGCCTCTACTTGACTAGCTCATTAATCAAGGATGGTTATGTGTCCTAACCATAGACAAAGAGTTGTTATTTGATTAACGGGATCACATCATTAGGAGAATAATGTGATTGACTTGACCCATTCCGTTAGATTAGCACTCAATCGTTTAGTATGTTGCTATTGCTTTCTTCATGACTTATACATGTTCCTATGACTATGAGATTATGCAACTCCCGTTTACTGGAGGAACACTTTGTGTGCTACCAAACGTCACAACGTAACTGGGTGATTATAAAGGAGCTCTACAGGTGTCTCCAAAGGTACATGTTGGGTTGGCGTATTTCGAGATTAGGATTTGTCACTCCGATTGTCGAAGAGGTATCTCTGGGCCCTCTCGGTAATGCACATCAGTATAAGCCTTGCAAGCAATGTGACTAATGAGTTAGTTGCGAGATGATGCATTACATAACGAGTAAAGAGACTTGCCGATAACGAGATTGAACTAGGTATTGAGATACCAACGATCGAATCTCGGGCAAATAACATACCGATGACAAAGGAAACAACGTATGTTGTTATGCGGGTTGACCGATAAAGATCTTCGTAGAATATGTGGGAGCCAATATGAGCATCCAGGTTCCGCTATTGGTTATTGACCAGAAACGAGTTTCCGTCATGTCTACATAGTTCTCGAACCCGTAGGGTCCGCACGCTTAAGGTTTTGATGACAGTTTTATTATGAGTTTATGAGTTTTGATGTACCGAAGGAGTTAGGAGTCCCGGATGAGATCGGGGACATGACGAGGAGTCTCGAAATGGTCGAGACGTAAAGATCGATATATTGGACGACTATATTCGGATATCGGAAAGGTTCCGAGTGGTTCTGAGTGATCGATATATTGGTTGAGACGTATTGGGCCTTATTGGGCCATACGGGAAAGGAGACAAAGGGCCAAAAGGGTGACCGCACCCCTCCCCATGGACTAGTCCGAATTGGACTAGGGAGGGGGGTGCCCCCTTCCTTCCTTCTCCTTCTCTCTTCCCTTTCCTTCTCTCCTACTCCTACTACATGGAAGGGCTCCTAGTTCTACTAGGAAAGGGGGAATCCTACTCCCGGTGGGAGTAGGACTCCCCTAGGGCGCGCCATAGAGAGGGCCGGCCCTCCCCCTCCTCCACTCCTTTATATACGGGGGCAGGGGGCACCCCATAGACACACAAGTTGATCCTCGTGATCGTTCCTTAGCCGTGTGCGGTGCCCCCCTCCACCATATTCCACCTTGGTCATATCGTTGCGGTGCTTAGGCGAAGCCCTGCGTCGGTAGAACATCGTCATCGTCACCACGCCGTCGTGCTGACGGAACTCATCCCCGACACTTTGCTGGATCGGAGTCCGGGGATCGTTATCGAGCTGAACGTGTGCTGAACTCGGAGGTGCCGTACGTTCGGTGCTTGGATTGGTCGGATCGAGCAGACGTACGACTACATCAACCGTGTTGTTATAACGCTTCCGTTTACGGTCTACGAGGGTACGTGGACAACACTCTCCCCTCTCGTTGCTATGCATCACCATGATCTTGCGTGTGCGTAGGAAAATTTTGAAATTACTACGTTCCCCAACAAGATTATGGTCACCAAAATGATCAGACTGATTGAATACCAGTTTAGAATCAGCACCGGACACAACAACAGTCGACAACATGCCACAACATGTCCAGATACAGAGGGGCTGCTCACCCTCTGTGCTTCACCGAAGAGGTACTGGACCACGAATTTCCACAGGGTTTTAAACCCGTGAACATAGAGGCATATGACAGAACGACAGACCCCGGGGTCTGGATTGAGGATTTTATCCTTCATATCCACATGGCTCATGGGGACGACCTCCACGCCATCAAATAGCTTCCCCGAAAGTTGAAGGGACCAGCTCGGCACTGGTTGAAAAGCCTCCCCGAAAATTCAATCGAAAGTTGGGAGGAACTTGAGGACGCTTTCAGGGCCAATTTTCAAGGGACCTATGTCTGACCTCCGGACGCTGACGATTTAAGTCACATAATCCAACAACCCGGAAAGTCCGCTCGCCAGCTTTGGAATAGATTCCTCACTAAGAAGAATCAAATTGTTGATTGTCCGGATCCGAAGCCCTAGCGGCCTTCAAGCACAGCATCCGGGATGAGTGGATCGCCTGACACCTCGGCCAAGAAAAGCCGAGGACAATGGCAGCCTTAACAAGCCTTATGACCCGCTTTTGCGCGGGTGAGGACAGCTGGTTGGCCCGTAGAGGCACCAGCGACCCAGGCACGTCCGAAATCAGGGATGGCAACGGGAAGCCACGGCGCAATAAAAACAAGCATCAAAACAAGAAAGAAAGTCCGGACAACACAACGGTCAACGTCGGATTCAGGGGCTCTCGACCCGGTCAACAAAAGAAGCCATTTAAAGGCAGCAAAGAGGGACCGTCCGGCCTGAACAAAGTCCTGGACAGACTATGCCAAATTCATGGCACCCCCGAAAAACCTGCGAACCAGACTCATAGAGAATGCTAGGTCTTTAAGCAGGCCGGCAAGTTAAATGCCGAACACAAGGGAAGGGAAACACCAAGTGAAGATGAGGATGAGCCTCGCCAGCCGAACACTGGGGGACAGAAAAAATCCCACCAGAGGTAAAAACAGTAAACATGTTCTACGCAGCTCACATACCCAAGAGAAGGTGCAAACGCTCACTCAGAGACGCATACGTTGTAGAGCCCGTCGCCCTCAAACTCAACCCCTAGTCGGCCTACCCGATCACCTTTGATCACAGGGACTACCCAACTAGTATGCGGCATGGAGGATCGGCTGCCTTGGTGCTTGACCCAATAATTGATGGATACCATCTCACTCGTGTCCTCATGGACGGTGGCAGTAGTCTCAATCTAATATACCAGGACACTGTCCGCAGGATGGGGATAGACCCATCCAGAATCAGCCAAAGTAACACCACCTTTGAAGGGGTGATACCAGGTGTTGAGGCCCGCTGCAGGGGCTCCCTCGTACTAGAGGTGACATTCGGTTCTCTAGACAACTTTAGAAGTGAAGAATTACTCTTCACAATCGCTCCCCTCTGAAGTGGTTATCATGCACTGCTCAGAAGAACGGCCTTCACTCGCTTCAACGCAGTACCGCACTATGCCTACCTTAAACTCAAGATGCCCGGTCCACGCGGTGTCATCACCGTTAGTGGAAATACAAAGCGTTCCTTACGTGCGGAAGAGTATGCGGCGGCTCTAGCAGGCAGACACTAAGCGGCCTCTCCTATCAGAACGCATGATCGGTCATTAAGACCACGGACACGGTTAGACGAGTCTGGCACACCACCGTCGGCAACAAGCCCAGATAAACCTGAGCTGGGCGCTATACATGTAGTCCCATACAGGGCACCAAGGGTTGCAAAAATGCAATAAAGCCCACCTTTTGGCTTGACCTTATTAACATGCCAATGTCTTACACTTCTACTATCCACTGATAATAACCAACTCTTCGCACGCTTACGTCATACTCTTTTACATGAGTTTTCCTTTTTACAGACACCATTCGTGTGATACCCTTCCAGGACACAGCACAACAGAGACAAAGGCGCAGACGTGTAGCAAGGCCCTGCTCAAAGGTTTCTCTTTAGATTAAGCCCCTGTGTAAACCTTCTTTATTGTCTCTTGTTGCTTGACATCCCATGGGTATTCTATACACCCACAAGGGATACTGGCGTGATTGGCATTTCGCCACGACAGACTACCGCACGTACCTGGAAATATAGGGTTCATAATCAAGGGCGCCACTTAGCCCAGTATATGTTATAAAGTCCGAAGACCCTCGGGAGTGTTCGGCGTCGCGAGTTTGGCCTTATATGCATCAACTCCGAATCATGTCTTTGGTCAAATGTTGGGTTTGCCCGGATCCTAGGTTTGCTGCCTTACGTTCCGCTTCTATCGGCTAAGGCGGCCAAAGGAGAACTACTATGATTGTGCCCTGGTTATTCCGGATGAGCACCTCAGTAGAGAAAGCCAAAAACTGACTGTCATGATATAGTGAGAGACTGGTCAACCACTCGAGGACTCATCGGAATCTCTCGGATTCCTCCGCATTAACGAAGGGCCGTTCCCACACACGCGCCCGTATCCAGATGCACGCGAATGTACCAGGGGCTACATAGTAGCCCCACTGTCAAACTCCTATGGCTAAGTGAAAGTGTTAAAGCTATATAGTCCGGTTGTCCAGATCGACATGCGATCACCTCCTTAACGGACCAAGACGTTGGATCAAGTGTGATTATGCATCTTTTTGCAAACACCCCCGCATTGTATGCGTGGGGGCTGAAGCCAACGACTGCTAACTTTCAGGTTATATATACATCATACGGCCGCACAGGAGGCACAAAAACACTTTCGGGCGAAAGTATAAACATAGCCTCTATAATTAAAAGACAATTGTTTTTACAACGGAATGATTTGTTACTCAAACATGACACTCTTCGAGCACTGAGCCTCTATTAAATGAGCACCTTCTGTTACCTGCTCCAAATAGTGCTCGGCTGGATCCTGGCTTCCCGCCGGATTCTGGGTTGCAATGATGGTGGCCTCCATATCTGTCCAATATGCTTTAACATGGGCAAGAGCCATCCGCGCACCCTCTATGCACGCCGACCTCTTCACGGCATCGATTCGTGATACGTCACCAAGGAATTGTTGCACTAAACCAAAATAACTATACGGCTTCGGCCCCTTCGGCCATAGATGGTCTATTACAGACCTCATTGCAAGATCGGACAACCTATGGAGCTCGGCCATATCGGCCATCCTTTCACTCAATGGCAGCGGGCCCGTTGGAGCACTGAATTGCGACCAGAACAGCCTTTCCACTTCATTATCTTTTTGATCCTCGAAAAACTTGGCCGCATCAGCCGTACTCTTTGCCAGATCCGCATACGCGTCTGCAGGGCTCCAACGCCGATCCAGAGGAGTGTACTTTGGATCTAAGAACTTCATCCGCAACAAATAGGGGTTTCCAGCCGCGATCTCTCCGGCCTGTCGAAGCTCCTCCCGCGCATCCCTAATTTCGGAATGCGTCTACTTGGCCGCATCAAGGGCCTTCTTCAGGTCACCCGACTTCGCCTGATTCTCTTTTTCAAGGAGCTCATACTGTCTGGCGGCATTTTTCAGCTCCACAGCCATCTCGGCTATTTTCTCTTCGCTCCGGCGATGAGCAGCCTGTTCGGCTCTCAACTCTTCGGCCGCCTTTAGGGCAGCCGCATTGCTAGCCCGGGCTTGCTCCTTGGCTAGGGCAAGCTCTGCCCTCAGGGCCTCCACGACAGCAGCTCCGCCTGCAGTCGAAGCATATCACATTAACATTATGCTCCTCTTAATATTTCCTATAAAATAGGGAAAGTAGAGCAAATACTTTGTGACTCGTTAAGCCGCTCGTTCACAAGCGTGATGTCGGCGTCCACAATTCCAATCTGTCGCCTCAGTTCGGCGACTTCAGCGATCCGGTCTGCCGCCGGACCCTTAGCCACCGGCGCATGAATGTAGTGCGATCATTACTTAAGAGTGTGATCCTCCGTTTGCCGCCTAGGGTTGGCAACCAGAGTCTCAGGGGCTACTATCTATATGGAGCACACCTACCGTGTGCGGTACAACCAAAAAAAATTACGTATTTCATTATGTACCTCAAAGCCTTTGAGAAGGCTCGTAAAAGCTTCCTTCAACCCGCTCGTGGCAGATGAAATCTTCACCATGCCCATTAACGAACGATGATCCTCCGACAGAGCAGCTTGCTCCAGAAGGCCCGTCAGCGTGTCCGGCCGATCGCCGGACTGTGCCGGACCCTTCTTATCGCCCCCTGTGGGAGCCGAACACTCTGGGCTCAGGGCGGCCGACGTATTAGCTTCTGGCCTCGGCGAAACTGGACTCCTCCGTGATGACACCTCGGGGTCGCCCGCCTCATGAGGCGGAGAGGCAGGTGGGGTTTCACTCTCCATCATCTTCAGAAGAAGATCCCCCGAAGACGAACTCTGTCGAGAAGAGCTGCTAGCTGGACTGCAAAGAATGGATCCCAGTTATTGTTCTCAAAGGAGGAAGCAGTAGCTTTGTATTTACGATTAACTTACAGCTCGGCTGAGGGCTAGCCCGTTTGCGGGCATGGCGCGGTGAGGATGCCCTCCGGGGCAGGGCCCCCTGGTGAAATTTTCTTCCCTTGTCTAGGCACCTCCATCTCCAAGTCTTCGGAGGCGGCCCTTTTCTTCCCGTGGGGGGAGGAGACCGTAGATTCCCCTCCCCTATTCTCCTCCGTGGAGATAGTAATTCCCCTGGTTTGGATGTGCAATGTGTGAAGCTCTGCTTCTCTATTCTTCCCTTCGTCTTTCCCCGAGGGCATTTGACTTAGCACACGACTAAGCATCCTGGCTATGGCAGGACTAGGCGAGCCTTCAGGAAGCGGTGCCGGACACCTGATTCTCTCCGCCTTGCTGAGCCATTCCTGGCCGTGGATGGTTTTTCAGAATAACGTTATGATAAATATAAATGAAGTGTTCGGTTGTTGGGTTACTTAGTTGGGTATCTGGGTGGTAGCATCTTAGGCCCGCATCCTCGGTGGTGTCCGGACACTTTACTTATGGTCCGAAGAATAACTTACACATCCCTTCGAGCGTCATGCCGAAGAAGTGCTGAATAGTTCGTGGGCCTTTGGGGTTGAACTCCCACATCTGGAGAGGCTGACGTTTGCACGTCAAGATCCGTCGTACTAGCATTACCTGAATTACGCTGACAAGACTAATGTCCCTCTCAAGAAGCTCCTGAATGCGGCTCTGCAATGTTGGTACGTCATTAGCAGGCCCCCAATCCAGTCCCACGTTGGCCCATGACGCCAGTTGAGGCGGAGGGCCCAAGTGGAAGTTGGGGGCGGCCACCCACTTTGTGCCTCTGGGAGCTGTGACGTAAAACCACCTCCGCTACCATAGATCGGACACCTCCGGGAAGAATCCCTCTGGCCACGGGGCGTCGGCGTTTCTGCTTATTGCAGCGCCTCCGCACTCCGCCTGTCGCCCCTCAATCACCTTCGGCTTCACATTGAGGGTCTTGAGCCATAAGCCGAAGTGCGGGGTGATGTGGAGGAAGGCTTCGCACACGACGATGAACGACGAGATGTGAAGGATGGAGTCCGGAGCAAAATCATGAAAATCTAATCCGTAATAGAACATGAGCCCTCTTACAAAGGGATCAAGGGTGAAGCCTAAGCCACGGAGGAAGTGAGAAACAAATACGACGCTCTCGTTGGGTTCGGGAGTAGGGATGACCTGCCCTGGAGCAGGAAGCCTGTGCTTGATGTCGGCGGTCAGATATCTGACCTCCCTAAGCTTTGCAATGTCCTCCTCTATGACAGAGGAGGCCATCCACCAGCCTTGAAGGTTGGATCTGGACATGATTGAAGATCTGAAGTGCCTAAGCTTGGGCTTCGGGTGTTGGAACTCGAGATGCGGAAAGGAGCAAGCATGGTAGGAATGAGGGATAGGCCTTGGCCCCTCTATAAAGGGGGTGAATATCAAGCTTCCTCAGCATAACCGCTTGGGACTTGCCTAAAAACACAGAGTCGGCATACTAACAGGCGTCATGGGGTTGCCCGCGCCCGTATTGATGGAGGATCCCGCAATAAGGGGAACACGATCTCTGCTTCGACAAGGCGTGCCAATAAAACTGCCTCGCAACGCGTGTCGGGGCAAGCCGAGAAAAACCGGTTCGTATTGGGCCACGTCGCGGCGTAAGGGCACACCATAAAAAATTTGTCAGCAGATTAGATTTGTAAAGTGTTATGCTCTGTATGGAGGTGTGCGGAAATTATCTCACAGAGCCGGACACGATTCTTAATCTACTTTGGAGCATTCGAAGATGGAACCCGCCTTACAATTCCGAAAACAATCTGAGCATCGGACTCATCTTCATTGAAGCCTGGTTCAGGGGCTACTGAGGGAGTCCTGGATTAGGGGGTATCCGGACAGCCGGACTATATACTTTGGCCGGACTGTTGGACCGTGAAGATACAAGACTCAAGACTTCGTCCCAAGTCCGGATGGGACTCTCCTTTGCGTGGAAGACAAGCTTGGCGATTCGGATGTTAGATCTTCTTCTTTGTAACCGACTTTGTATAACCCTAGCCCCCTCCGGTGTCTATATAAACCGGAGGGTTTAGTCCGTAGGACGAGGACAATCATCATCATCATAGGCTAGCTTCTAGGGTTAGCCTCTACGATCTCGTGGTAGTTCTACTCTTGTAATACTCATATCATCAAGATCAATCAAGCAGGAAGTAGGGTATTACCTCCATCGAGAGGGCCTGAACCTGGGTAGAACATCGTGTCCCTTGCCTCCTGTTACCATTAGCCTTAGACGCACAGATTGGGACCCCCTACCCGAGATCCGCTGGTTTTGACACCGACACCCGTAGATGTAGAAAGATGTGAAATGCGTGAATGTGTAGTGGACGTACTATTGGAGTGCCTAAGATAAATTGTGTATGTATAGACCCTATGTGTTTATTTACTTCGCATGTTAGCTTTGTCTCGGTTCAATAAAAAGCAGAGTTGGTGATGATGGTGTGCCTGTCATCCTCCAATATAGGCCGTTCGATCTATATCTAATGGATAGGAAGGAAAATATGACAATTTACCCGCACTCCTCTCCACATTTGCAGATAAGGCCTTCCCTCGTTCATCCTTTTCTCCCACAAGATCTTGATGTTCCGTGCAACGCACGGGCATCTTGCTAGTACTCCTACAATATACTATATTATTGTGAAAGTTCATATACACCGGCCGAGATTAATGCAAACATGGCAGATTTCCATTACATTTCGTACTTTTATAGGACAGAAAAATAGAAGAAACCCGACCCAGAACCTATTCTACGGCGGTGGCCGACGTCCTCCATCTGCAATCTCTATGTACGGGGGCAGGGTTCAAGACCCGTGAAGTGAAGGTGCGGTCTCCGGCGAGGAAGAGTAAAACACGGAATACCGACCGTCCAGTTGGCACATCATGCCCTGCTGCCTCCCATGCCCTACTCATCCTCGGAGGAGTCCCCGACCTCGGTGGTGCCGGACGTTGGACGGCGGCAAGTAGGACGCGTGGCTGACGGTGCTCCCGTCGTCGGCTGCCGGCGTGGCCACCACTTGTGTGGTTGCGTCCGCGTCCAGCTACACCGCTATTGTGTCACGAGAGGCGACTTGAGTGAGGGAGGTGACCTCAAGCTTCATCCCCGAAGACAAGCTCTCCCGAAGAGCATTCGCGCTTGAGGTCATGGCGGATGTGGTGCCAGGTAGGAGGACGATGCGCTATGGTGTGGAGGTTAGCTAGGCATTGCCACTTTAAGTAGCGCATTCCGGTGAGGCCAAGCATCCGAGTGCATCATTAAGTCACCGGAGTTGGTTCCTCGGGCACCGAGCCTCTTAACGTCGGCATACGGACCGACGACATGAATGCGGGTAGCCGGCGCTGATACGTCTCCGTCGCATCTACTTTTCCAAACACTTTTGCCCTTGTTTTGGACTCTAACTTGCATGATTTGAATGAAACTAACCCGGACTGACGCTGTTTTCAGCAGAACTACCATGGTGTTATTTTTGTGCAGAAATAAAAGTTCTCGGAATGACATGAAAATCCACGGAGCAACTTTTCAAAATTAATAAAAAATACTGGTGAAAGAATTAGTGCCAGGGGGCCCACACCCTCTCCACGAGGGTGGGGGGCACACCCCCTCCCCCTGGGTGCACCCCCCTGCCTCATGGGCCCCCTGGACGTCCACCGACCTCAACTCCAACTCCATATATTTGCTTTCACGGAGAAAAAAATAAGAGAGAAAGTTTCATCGCGTTTTATGATACGGAGCCGCCGCCAAGCCCTAATCTCTCTCGGGAGGGCTGATCTGGAGTCCGTTCAGGGCTCCGGAGAGGGGGATTCGTCGCTGTCGTCATCATCAACCATCCTCCATCACCAGTATCATGGTGCTCACCGCCGTGCGTGAGTAATTCCATCGTAGGCTTGTTGGACGGTGATGTGTTGGATGAGATTTACCATGCAATCAAGTTAGTTTTGTTAGGGTTTCATCCCTAGTATCCACTATGTTCTGAGATTGATGTTGCTATGACTTTGCTATGCTTAATGCTTGTCACTAGGGCCCGAGTGCCATGATTTCAGATCTGAACCTATTATGTTTTCATGAATATATGTGAGTTCTTGATCCTATCTTACAAGTCTATAGTCACCTATTATGTGTTATGATCCGACAACCCCGAAGTGACAATAATCGGGATACTTCTCGGTGATGACCGTAGTTTGAGGAGTTCATGTATTCACTATGTGTTAATGCTTTGGTCTGGTACTCTATTAAAAGTAGGCCTTAATATCCCTTAGTTTCCACTAGGACCCCGCTGCCACGGGAGGGTAGGACAAAAGATGTCATGCAAGTTCTTTTCCATGAGCACGTATGACTTTATTCAGAATACATGCCTACATTACATTGATGAATTGGAGCTAGTTCTGTGTCACCCTATGTTATAACTATTACATGAGGAATTGCATCTGACATAATTATCCATCACCGATCCATTGCCTACGAGCTTTTCACATATTGTGCTTTGCTTATTTACTTCACCGCTGCTACTGTTACAATTACTACAAAACTGCTACCGTTACCGTTACTATCATACTACTTTGCTACTAAATACTTTGCCGCAGATACTAAGTTATCCAGGTGTGGTTGAATTGACAACTCAACTGCTAATACTTGAGAATATTCTTTGGCTCCCCTTGTGTCGAATCAATAAATTTGGGTTGAATACTCTACCCTCGGAAAATGTTGCGATCCCCTATACTTGTGGGTTATCAAGACTATTTTCTGGCGCTGTTGCCAGGGAGCATAGCTCTATTCTTTGAGTCACTTGGGATTTATATCTGCTAATCACTACGAGGAACTTGAAAGGCGAAAGAACTAAGATTTTTCCCTCAACTATGAGGGGAGGTAAGGAACTCCCATCTAGCTCTGCACTAGATTCTCCTTCTGTTTTGAGTAAGCTTGCGACACCTAAACCTGCTACTGCTATGAATTCTGATATGTTGCATGTTATTGATGATGCCACTTCTACTATGCATGATACTTATGATGAAACTACTTCTATGCTTGATACTACTTTTCCATTAGGTGAATTTCTTGATGAACAACTTGCTAGGGTTAGAGAGAATGAAATTATTGAAGATGAAATTATTAAAGATAGTGATGATGAAGGTTCTCCCCCTAAGTATGAAATGCCTGTTGTTCCACAGGGTTATGTTATGGATGAAGAAACTACTAGAGCTATTCTTGCTTGCAATGATAGATCTGATCTTAAGAAGTTATTAGCTAAATGGAAACAGAAATCTCTAAATGGTAGAATGAAATAAGACCCTGCTTTTGCTACTTCACCTATCTTTGTTACTGATAAGGATTATGAATTCTATATCGATCCTGAGATAATTACTTTGGTTGAATCTGATCCTTTTTATGGCAATGAATCTAAAACTGTTGTGGCACATCTTACTAAGTTGAATGATATAGCCACCCTATTCACTAATGATGCGAAATCTCGCTACTACTTTATCCTTAAGATATTTCCGTTCTCATTAAAGGGTGATTCTAAAACTTGGTTTAATTCTCTGGATCCTGGTTGTGTGCGTAGTACCCAGGATATGATTTATTACTTCTCTGCTAAATATTTTCCTGCTCATAAGAAACAAGCTGCCTTAAGGGATATATATAACTTTGTGCAAATTTAAGAAGAGAGTCTCCCACAAGCTTGGGGGAGGCTTCTCCGATTACTTAATGCTTTGCTTGATCATCCTCTTAAGAAAAATGTAATACTTGATATCTTTTATAACGGACTAACTAATGCTTGCAAGGACCACTTGGATAGTTGTGTTGGTTGTGTTTTTAGGGAAAGAACAATCGATCAAGCTGAATTGCTATTGAATAATATGATGACTAATGGAAATAATTGGACTCTTCCTGATCCAACTCCTGAACCAGCTCCTGAGCCAATTCCTAAACCTACTCCGAAGAAGAGAGGTGTTCTATTTCTCAGTCCTGAAGATATGCAAGAGGCAAAGAAATCTATGAAAGAAAAAGGTATTAAAGCTGAAGATGTTAAGAATTTATCTCCCGTTGAAGAAATACATGGTGTTAATCTACCACCTATTGAAGAAACACATGGTGTTGATAACCCGACACAGGCAGCAAAGGTAAATTCTCTCTATAGATATGATAAAGTTGAAATCCCATCTACTAAGTTTCCTAGCCAATGTTTAGATGAATTTGATGACTTTATGGCTAGACAAGAAAATTTCAATGCTTATGTTGGTAGAGAATTAAATAGTAATGCTTACATGATTGGACGCTTGAGTGATTATATAGCTAGAGTTAAAGGTGAACTTAAACTCATTAGCAAATATGCTTCTATGGTTACCACTCAAACAGAACAAGTACTTAAAGCCCAAAGTGATTTGCTCGATGAATTAAATAATAAACATGATTTTGCTGTTAGAGTGGCTACTAGAACGGGTAAAATGACTCAGGAACCTTTGTATCCTGAAGGCCACCCTAAGAGAATTGAGCAAGATTCTCAGAGAAATAATTTAGATGCACCTAGTCCTTCTAAAAGGAAGAAAAAGAAAAATGATAGGACTTTGCATGCTTCTAGTGAACCTGTTGTAGACACACCTGAGAATCCCAATGATATTTCTATTTCTGATGCTGAGACACAATCTGGTGGTGAACATGAACCTAGTGATAATGTTAATGATAATGTTCATGCTGATGCTCAACCTAGCAATAATAATGATGTAGAGATTGAACCTGCTGTTGATCTTGATAACCCACAATCAAAGAATCAACGTTATGATAAGAGAGACTTTGTTGCTAGGAAGCACGGTAATGAAAGAGAACCATGGGTTCAGAAACCCATGCCTTTTCCTCCTAAGCTATCCAAGAAAAAGGATGATGAGGATTTTGAGCGCTTTGCTGAAATGATTAGACCTATCTTCTTACGTATGCGCTTAACAGATATGCTTAAAGTGAATCCTTATGCTAAGTATATGAAAGATATTATTACGAATAAAAGAAAGATACCGGAAGCTGAAATTCCCACCATGCTTGCTAATGATACTTTTAAGGGTGGAATACCTAATAAACTTGGAGACCCAGGAGTACCAACTATACCATGCTCCATTAAAAGAAACTATGTCAAAACTGCTTTATGTGATCTTGGAGCCGGTGTTTGTGTTATGCCTCTCTCTTTATATCGTAGACTTGAATTGAATAAGTTGACGCCTATAGAAATATCTTTGCAAATGGCTGATAAATCAACTGCTATACCTGTCGGCATTTGTAAGGATGTGCCTGTTGTGGTTGCAAATGTCACTATCTTAACGGACTTTGTTATTCTTGATATTTCCGAGGATGATAGTATGTCGATTATCCTTGGTAGACCCTTTTTGAATACTGTAGGGGCTGTTATTGATTGCAACAAAGGCAATGTAACTTTTCATGTAATGGTGATGAGCATACGGTACACTTTCCGAGGAAACAACCTCAAGTTCATAGCATCAATTCTATTGGAAAAATTCCGACTATCATTATTGGAGGTTTTGAATTTCCTCTTCCTATTGTCAAGAAAAAAATATGATAGTCTTATTATTGGGCATGTGCATATCCCCGTTGAGGTAACCTAGTGTTATTCGAAATTTCTCCGGTTCCATGTTATCCGGAATGAGTTTGTTAACAAGACTTGATCAACCTTGTTAGTGGATTCCTTTTGATGAGCATGAGATGGATGAAACTAGAATGCACAACCTTCTGTACCCTCCTTTTACTTTCTCTTATTTAGTTTAAATAAAGTAAAATAGTATTATCTGTCTGTTTTCTGAATTATTCATGCAATAAAAATATCCCGAAAACAAAAGTTCTCCAAATGCCCTGCCAATTTAGTATGATTTTTTCTGGAATATTTGAGAATATTTGGCACTGAGAACACAGCAGGGGGAGCAAGCACCTGGCCACGAGGGTCCAGGGCGCGCCCCCTGCCTCATGGGCCCACGGTGGCCTCGTTCCACTTATTCCTGCACCCACACACTTCATCTTCCTCCCAAAAAAATCCCCATCTAGCTCAAGAACGAGTTCTAGCTCATTTTGCTGCGATTTTCGATCTCCTTGCTCAAAGCTCCATTCACAAAACTGCTTTGGGAGATTGTTCTTTGGTATGTGACTTCTCCAATGGTCCAATTAGTTTTTGTTCTAGTGCTTTATTCATTGCAAATTTTTGCTGCATAGGTGACCCTGTTCTTGAGCTTGCATGTCAAATTTATGAGGTCCCAAGTAGTTTTGATGCATGATATAGGCTCTAGGCACTTGTGGGAGTAGTTGCTATCAGTTTTATTGAGTTTGATTCACTTTTATTTTGAGTTACTAAATTTTTTAGAAATTTTCAGAAAATGATGAAGAGATTTTTGAGGGGCTCTTCTAGCCAAGGCTCCAAGGATAAACAATCTAAGGAGAAAGAAAAGGCCAAGTATAATCTTCCTCGTGTAGCGGAAGTAAGGCCGTGTGAGTGGCCTTGTGATAATTTCTTGAGAGAAGCCGGGATTTATGAAGACTTTTATTCTTTGGCTGATAATGCGGGCCTCACCGACTTCCTCCACGACCGGATCGAACAGTATCTCTTACTCACCAATACTTTCGTGCAAAACTTCTACTATTATCCTAAGAATTTACCTCCTTCAGTAGCTTTTCATTTATATGATAAGGCTAGGGAGATGTCATTACGTAATTTTTGCGCGGTTTGCAGAATACCCTTCGAGGGCAGCTTAGAGGAACCACATCGTAAAGATGTGGATGGTTTTATTGATACTATTACTGTAGGGGAATCGAGGAAGGTTTCCGATGCAAGAATCACTAGCATACATTTTCCTGTTTTACGCTACTTTGCCATATTTGCTAGTCGATGTTTAATTGGTCGCGGAAACTGTGGAAACCTTAGTGTTCCTGATATTATTATTTTGTTTCATGCTTTATTTCACGATAACTCTTATAGTATGGGTGCCTTTATTGCCAAACGTTTAAGCCTGAACCGTACAAAAGGCCCCATCTTTGGAGGTATCTATGTTGCACGCCTTGCTAGACACTTCGAGATACCTATTAGGCATTTTGAGAAAGAAGAAAAACTGTTGCCCCCTACTTTTCTAGATTATAAGAGCATGGTAGCACATGAGTTTATTATTAACAATGATGATAAGATGCTTCTGTATAATTTGAGATTTAATAAGAAACACAATGAGATTATTATCTTGCCTGCGCCCTCTTTGTTTGATTTAACTGCAGGCCATTACCTCGTCTTGCCATCGGCCGTGTACGCGCACCGAGGCCAGACATCAGCTCCAGAGCCTGAGTCGGAACCACCACTGGACCCTTATCGTCCATCATCTTATCAGTGAGATTCGGAGCAGATCGCCAGCCAGTGGCAGTACAATGACACTCCTCAGTACACCAGGGAGAGTAGCCGCGATCCATGGGCATAGACCAACTTAGGCCAAAAGCCTAAGCTTGGGGGAGTACGTATTTCTCACCAGCATTACATTCATGTTCACACACTCACTCTAGTTGTCGGTGCTCATACTCTTTCATTGTATTATCCATGCTAGTTTAAATTCTCTTTCTAGCTTTCTTCTTGTGTGTTTGATAAACCTTAAGAAAAATAAAAAAATAGTTAGTTTAATTTCCATGCTTGTAGTAGTAATTAAAAAGAAAACCCCAAAATATTTCTCGTTCTTCTTTTTGCTTGTTGGGAGCTTTCCCGTGTAAATAGTTTTATTTCTTTTCTTTCCTTCGGGGGTCGAGAGGAGAAGACCATAATAAAAATGTTTAGTGGCTCTCATATGCATGATTGTTGATTTAACCAAGAGCCCATATTACTTTGTCTTCTCTCTTGAATTGAATGCTTGCAGATTCCAGCTTAGTCCAATGCACGTGCACTATTATTATTATCCACACCGTTCGGTCGTGCAAGTGAAAGGCAATAATGACGATATATGATGGACTGATTGAGATGAGAGAAGCTGGTATGAACTCGACCTCTCTTGTTTTTGTAAATATGATTAGTTCATCGTTCTTGATTCAGCCTATTATGAATAAACATGTGTGCAATGACAATTAGAGATTATAGTTGCTTATGCCATGCTTAATTAGCTAGGAGCTTATAATGGTTTACCTTGCATGCCAACATGCTATTAAAATGGTTGTGATGTGGTATGATAGGGTGGTATCCTCCTTTGAATGATTCGAGTGACTTGACTTGGCACATGTTCACGCATGTAGTTGAAACAAAATCAACATAGCCTTCACAATATTTATGTTCATGGTGGATTATATCCTACTCATGCTTGCACTCAGTGTTGATTAATTTTAATGCATGTTCATGACTGTTGTCGCTCTCTCAGTTGGTCGATTCCCAGTCTTTTGCTAGCCTTCACCTGTACCAAGCGGGAATACTGCTTGTGCATCCAAACTCCATAAACCCCAAAGTTATTCCATATGAGTCCACCATACCTTCCTATATGCGGTATTTACCTGCCGTTCCAAGTAAATTTGTATGTGCCAAACTCCAAACCTTCAAATGAAATTCTGTTTTGTATGCTCGAGCAGCTCATGTATCAACTGGGGCTGTATGTAGCTTCCATGCTAGGTGGGTTATTCTCAAGAGGAGTGGACTCTACTCCTCATTCACGAGAAAATGGATGGTAACCGGGATGCCCAGTCTCATGATCAAAAGATCAAATCAAATCAAAATAATTAAACAAAACTCCCCCAGGATTGTTGCTAGTTGGAGGCACCCGTTGTTTTGGGCAAGCCATGGATTGATGCTTGTTGGTGGTGGGGGAGTATAAACTTTACCATTCTGTTTGGGAACCGCCTATAATGTGTGTAGCATGGAAGATATCGAGATCTCATAGTTGTTACGTTGACAGTGAAAGTATACTGCTCAAAATGTTAATCATATCTATTTCAAAATTGAGCTCTGGCTCCTCTACAAATCCCTGCTTCCCTCTGCGAAGGTCCTATCTATTTACTTTTATGTTGAGTCATCACCCTCTTATTAAAAAGCACCCGCTGGAGAGCACCGCTGTCATTTGCATGCATTACTATTAGTTTATATTGGGTATGACTATGACTGGATCTCTTTTACCATGAATTACAATGTTTAGTCAGTCCTTGATCTTTAAAGGTGCTCTGCATTTATGTTTTGCGGTCTCAGAAAGGGGTAGCGAGATACCATCTTATTATATCATATTATGATTGTTTTGAGAAAGTGTTGTCATCCGAGATTTATTATTATTGCTCGCTAGTTGATTATGCCATTGATATGAGTAAACATGAGACCTAAGTGTTATTGTGAATATGGTTAGTTCATAATCTTTGCTGAAAACTTGAATGTTGGCTTTACATATTTACAACAACAAGAGCAAACAGAGTTTGTAAAAGTTTTTCTTTATCACTTTCAGTTTGTCAACTGAATTGCTTGAGGACAAGCAAATGTTTAAGCTCGGGGGAGTTGACACGTCTCCGTCGTATCTACTTTTCCAAACACTTTTGCCCTTGTTTTGGACTCTAACCTGCATGATTTGAATGAAACTAACCAGAACTGACATTGTTTTCAGTAGAACTGCCATTGTGTTATTTTTGTGCAGAAATAAAAGTTCTCAGAATGACCTGAAAATCCACGGAGCAACTTTTCAGAATTAATAAAAATACTGGTGAAAGAATTAGTGCCAGGGGGCCCACACCCTGTCCACGACAGTGGGGTGCGCGCCCCCTCCCCCTGGGCACGCCCCCTGCCTCATGGCCCCACTGGATGTCCACCGACCTCAACTCCAACTCCATATATTTGCTTTCACGGAGAAAAAAATAAGAGAGAAAGTTTCATCGCGTTTTACGATATGGAGCCGCCGCCAAGCCCTAATCTCTCTCGGGAGGGCTGATCTGGAGTCTGTTCGGGGCTCCGGAGAGGGGGATTCGTTACCGTCGTCATCATAAACCATCCTCCATCACCAATTTCATGATGCTCACCGCCGTGTGTGAGTAATTCCATCGTAGGCTTGCTGGACGGTGATGGGTTGGATGAGCTTTACCATGTAATCAAGTTAGTTTTGTTAGGGTTTGATCCCTAGTATCCACTATGTTCTGAGATTGATGTTGCTATGACTTTGCTATGCTTAATGCTTGTCACTAGGGCCCGAGTGCCATGATTTCAGATATGAACCTATTATGTTTTCATGAATATATGTGAGTTCTTGATCTTATCTTGCAAGTCTAAAGTCACCTATTATGTGTTATGATCCGACAACCCCGAAGTGACAATAATCGGGATACTTCTCGGTGATGACCGTAGTTTGAGGAGTTCATGTATTCACTTTGTGTTAATGCTTTGGTCCGGTACTCTATTAAAAGGAGGCCTTAATATCCCTTAGTTTCCACTAGGACCCCACTGCCACGGGAGGGTAGGACAAAAGATGTCATGCAAGTTATTTTCCATAAGCACGAATGACTATATTTGGAATACATGCCTACATTACATTGATGAATTGGAGCTAGTTCTGTGTCACCCTATGTTATAACTGTTACATGAGAAATCGCATCCGACATAATTCTCCATCACTGATCCATTGCCTACGAGCTTTTCACATATTGTGCTCTGCTTAGTTACTTTACCGCTGCTACTTTTACAATTACTACAAAACTGCTACCGTTATCATTACTATCATACTACTTTGCTACTAGATACTTTGCCGCAGATACTAAGTTATCCAGGTGTGGTTGAATTGACAACTCAACTTCTAATACTTGAGAATATTCTTTGGCTCCCCTTGTGTCGAATCAATAAATTTGGGTTGAATACTCTACCCTTGAAACCTGTTGCGATCCCCTATACTTGTGGGTTATCATGCGCCGGCTGGGAACGCACTGTGCGACAGCGTGAGGGACGAGGGTTTTTGGTGTGCCAGGGTAGTCAGCTGCGGTCCTGGCAACGTTGGAGATGCCCTTTGCTCACATGCGGTCCCCGCATGTCATTGAAAAAGCAAGACGACCCGGCATGGTCTCAGGTCCTGAGGATGCAGTTGGCCATGCTACACCACTCCGCAGACGCGTCGCGGCGCCCCGTGCATCCTCGACGAGCTGGGTGTTTGGGTGTGTTTGGATTGTGGCCAAAGTGCACCTTACCAAAATTTTGTTCATGACCCAAAGATTGGTCTTTGTTTGGTTGGTTGCCATTTTTTTGGCATGGCAATGAATTCTAGCTAACTCTAGTTCATTTTTCTTGCCAATGTTAGCCAAAATATGGGCAACAAAAACCTCAACCAAAATTTTGGCTAGCCAATGCTTTGATGGGGCAACCTTGGGCACAAACCAAACATACTGTTGGTCGTGCCAGAGCACTAACGCCACCCTCGGCTCACTGAAACCGACCGTGTCCAGCGATGTTGAGCGTGTCGCTCACCGTGGTCGCTGTGTCCAGAGGCGGTGCTAGAGCTGGGCCAGGTTGTTGGCCCCCACGACCCACATGAATGGTTGCCGGTGGCGAGGAGGTCGTGGGCCAGCTCCTCCATTGGACTAGTCTATGCTACATCGTCCCGATAGGTGTGCCCCACATGTCGGTTTCCCTTTTTCCCGGCCATATTCGAGCATCAGTGCTCCGCGTTCTGCATTAGGCCTTTCACTATGTAGGCCAAGCGAGACAACTTATTGTTTATTTGAGCCGTTCAAGTATAATCATGTGGCGTTTGCTTATTTCTCATTCCTCTCCAACCCTCTTCTCCATTGATCATGTCGCCCTCCGGTCGAGTCCATCCTCCCGCATGCCTCATTTGAACATACCGCCAAGTCTCATTCGCATGTGGGCCTAGACCATGCTTGTATTTCCAATGTTGTAATTTGTGCGACATGCTTACAAACAAACGGTTCGTTTAAAGTTTCACTTTGCCTCCACTACATGTCGCTTTGCATCTTAGTTTTGACATCCCATTCGGTTCATGCCCCGACACATGTTGACGAGATCGATTGATGTTGAGAGATCAACTGTGTGTCGTGCAAGGAGATAAAGGTTTGGTATGTTTCTATGATAGAAATGACCCGCGCGGGGGGGGGGGGGGTCTGTGGGGATCAGAGGGAGTATATTGTATGTTCACAAGCGAAACGAACGTATTGTACCCACCCTAGTCCGCTTTCAATCAATCTCCGGACCCCGAGATGAAATCGAGAGAGACGAGTTGGGGCATGTGTGATACCTAAGGCGGATTCGAAATTTTGAACCGGTGATCATAGCATCCGCAAATCATATATAAAGGGTATTAAATGTTCATTTCGTTTTTGAACGTACAATATACTCCCTTCGATCCTTTCTAGTTTACATATAAGTTTTATGTGTAGTCAAAGTATCTCTACTTTGATCAAACTTACAGAAAAAATATTAACATTCAACAACGCCCAATCAATATTGTTAGATTCATATGTACTCCTAGATTTGTACTCGAGATGGTTTCCAATTTGTTTTCAACCACGTGAATGTGCTTGTTCTCGCGCATGCTCTTCCTACAAGGATTTTGCCACGTATAGCCAGTCCAATAGTAACTTTTTTGAGCTCCCTGTCCAATAGTACTAGTGGAGTACTGACAACATCTGTACTAGAGTATGCAGTGCTCATAGTAGTACTCCCTCCTTCCATTTATATAGGGCCTATGTGGAGGAGAGAGATGTGAAAAAGTAAGGGGAGTGAGCTCTCATGCAAGAGCCTAGCTATACACACATTCCTAGTTAAATACAATAAATATGAAGAAAGAGATAGAGAGGAGATGGAAGAAAGTACTAATAAAATAGCCAACCTTATAATTTTTGTTGCGGGAAATAGCCAACCTTATAGCCCACACTACTGTATGAGTGCATATAATAGATGATGGCTATAGATGACTTGGCAGTTCCTTATAGCCATCGACTTGCTATATTATTAACCCTGCTCTAATGCGTTTTTCAAAACCGCATTTGACTATTGACTGTATGCTCCTTTCACATACGAATTTGACTATATGATTTGCGTAAGTTGCATGTCATATATTATTACTCTAACATTTGGTCAAAGTTAGCCTCGAAAAACGCATTAGGCCCTGTATAGTAAATGGAAGGAGGGAGTAGTAGTTAAAGTGGATCCTCTAACGTAAGTAACCCTGCCTTACCTTCCCTTTTGGTCACTTACTGGTGGACCCCATGCTTGCTAGGCCCCGCATGTCAGTTACTCGATGGGTTCGGCCATGTCAGGGGATCCTCATCCGTAGTATACTCCCTCTGTTTTTATTTACTCTACATAAAACAGAGGGAGTGGTAGTATAAATGACGCGGGCGGGGGAGGGAGAGGGACGTCCGTTTGCTCTCAACTGCGGTCCCATAAGCGAGTGAAAACGCAAGACGAAGCACGTTCCATTCGGTGAGTGACGTGGAGGGTCCAGTGTGCCGGCGTGCAACGGAATGCGACAAGAGCGATGTACAGTCAAAACCGATTGACCGGTCGTCACAGAACCACTATTCACACCAGAACCTTCGCTGCTCGGCCTACACCAGCCACTGCCCCAAAACCACACCTAATCTCCAGCCCATTCCCCCACCTTTCGATCCCCTAGCCCGCATCAAGCGTCCCCTAGTTCGCCGGAAAGCCATGGTGTGCCACAAGATCACGTACTACAAGATACTGACACTGGAGCGCCGCGCACAAATCGCGGTGACGGTCGGCGCCACAGACCTCCGTTCCCAAGCTCGCTTTGTGACAGGCCAATCCCCAAGTTCTCTGGAGCCAAGCTACAAGGAGGAGGAAGCCGATCCAATGTTCATGGTGGAGGTCACGGCGCAGAAGGCCCCTGATGGGAATGAGACGATGGACGTCGACTTCGTGCCGGAGTCCGAGTCCCCCATGGTGCAGGCGGACCAGCGGTTCGACCTAGCGATACTAAAGGAGGAACGGGAGGTAGAGGCTCAACTTGACGTAGAGCACGCGCATGCCACTGCCATTGAGGCTCTCCTGCAGGCGGAACCGGATGTCGTGGATGTGAACTGGGCAGTGGAGGTTCGACTTGAGGCGGAGCGCGCGGATGCCACTGCAATCGAGGCCCTCCTACTGGCGAACCGGACGTCCTGGACTTGAATCAGGCGGCAGAGGCTCAACTCGACGCGGAGCGCGCGGATGCCGCTGTCATTGAGGCCCTCCTGTAGGCGGAACCGAACATCCTGGACTTGAACCGGGAGGCGGAGGCTCGACTCGACGCGGAGCACGCGGATGCCGCTGCCATCGAGGCCCTCCTGCAGGCGGAACCGGACGTCCTCGGCTTGAACCGGGCGGTGCTCTCATCCGTGCAGAGCGCCCGCACGCTCCGCGTGAACGAGTAGCTGGAGGCCTAGGACAACCACGGTGCGGGGACACACGTGGGCAGCTACGGCTGGTTCGCGCCAGCAGCCAAAGACGACGAGCCCGTCTGATTCCATGAGCAGTGATAGTTTTTCTTTATGTTGTTGTTTTTATGGATCTTTTGCTGTGTAAAAACATATATTGTTATGCAAGTCGCCTGACTTTCATCATTTGGATCAGTCTACCATTTCAAGCGGTTGGATGAATATCCTATGTCTCCTAACCCTTCTTCCTCACCTCTTCTTCTTCCCCAACAGACTACCGCACGGGCCGTACGGATACTCCCCAACATGCGGTTGGATAAACATACTCTATGAACGAATATTCTGTGTCAGCGTTAGGATGGCTGAGTTTGGTTTGTTCACATGCGACAGCATGTGTCAGTGAGGGTGCGTTCCCTTGGTTGGGTTTGCGGCGTGCAGGAGCGACCGTGTGAGGGTGCGGTGCAACCGCAACAACCGTGCGCAAGTGTACCTCCTTTTCATCTTGAAAACTTTAGGCAAGCTTGGCAAAAATGTGTGGCGAAGTATGGAAATGCAAGGCCTAGACCCAAATAGGATAAGTATGTACATACTAGGAGTACTAGTGTTAAAAAAGAAAGGCGGGGTTTTCCTTCGCGGGATTAATCGATACAAATCCTTGTTTGACGTGTCAATTAATGTGTATTTTTTTCTCCAAAGCACAAAGATCTAACCATCTCACTCCTCATCGCTTGATTAATGCAGCGCCACGCAAACCAACATTCTCACTTCCGCATGCATGCAAGATATACTGATGTTTTACTACGGACTGGATTTCCATGATTTGGCCCCCAACTCTATCCTCAACATCTCGTCATGTATTGTTGTGTGCGAGGCCTTCCTCCGCATCCCACCTCACTTCGGCCTGTGGATGAAGACCTTCAATGTAAATCCAAAGGTGGTGAGCGGCCAACAAGCAGAGTGTGGAGGTGCCATGGTGGGCAAGATGCCCAATGTCACCTGACCCAAAGGCTCCTTTGTGGATACTGTCAAAGGGTGGCAGTCGGTGTGGTTTTACATCACCGAGGCACGCGACACCAATTGGGCAGCGGCCCCCGCGTTCCGATCCGGAGTCCCAATGCGGCTCACCTCCTCGCAAGAGAAAGGCCTGGCATGGGGCTCTTCGGACGAGCTGACAGCGCTCCAGACATGCGTCCAGAGCATGATAATCAAGAAAGTCAAGCTCATCGACGTAATCCAGGTTATGCTCATCCGCCGGATTCTTCCGCGCCGAAGCCGGACTTGTTATCTATGGGAGTTTGATCCAGCCTAGCACCAGACCCTATTAGAGCTCTTCGGCACGACGCACGAAGAAATCTGGAAGGTGCTCTTTAAGGCCAACGAGGTGCCGCCTGATACGTCTCCAACGTATATATAATTTTTTTATTGTTCCATGCTATTATATTACCCCTTTTGGATGTTTATGGGCTTTATTTTACACAATTATATCATTTTTGGGACTAACCTACTAACTGGAGGCCCAACCCGTATTGCTGTTTTTTTGCCTATTTCAGTATTTCGAAGAAAAGGAATATCAAACGGAGTCCAAACGGAATGAAACCTTCGGAGCGTGATTTTTGGAACAAACGTGATCCATAGGACTTGGAGTGCAAGTCAAGAAGCAGCCTAGGCGGCCACGAGGGTGGAGGGCGCGCCCACCCCTACAGGGTGCGCCCCCTGTCTCGTGGGCCCCTCGGGCGGCCACAGACCTACTTCTTCCTCCTATATATACCCACGTACCCCAAAAACATCCAGGGAGCCAACGAAAAACAATTTCCACCTCCGTAACCTTCTGTATCCGCGAGATCCCATATTGGAGCCTTCGTCGACGCTCCGCTGAAGGGGGAATCGACCATGGAGGGCTTCTACATCAACACCATAGCCCTTTCTATAAGTTGTGAGTAGTTTACCACAGACCTTCGGGTCCATAGTTATTAGCTAGATGGCTTCTTCTCTCTTTTTGGATCTCAATACCATGTTCTCCTCGATCTTCTTGGAGATATATTCGATGTAACGCTTTTTGCGGTGTGTTTGTCGAGATCCGATGAATTGTGGGTTTATGATCAAGTTATCTATGAGAAATATTTGAATCTCCTCTGAATACTTTTATGTATGATTGAGTTATCTTTGCAAGTCTCTTCGAATTATCAGTTTGGTTTGGCCTACTAGATTGATCTTTCTTGCCATGGGAGAAGTGCTTAGCTTTGGGATCAATCTTGCGGTGTCCTTACCCAGTGACAATAGGGGTTGCAAGGCACGTATTGTATTGTTGCCATCGAGGATAAAAAGATGGGGTTTATATCATAACTCATGAGTTTATCCCTCTACATCATGTCATCTTTCTTAATGTGTTACTCTGTTTTTATGAACTTAATACTCTAGATGCATGTTGGATAGCAGTTGATGTGTGGAGTAATAGTAGTAGATGCAGGCAGGAGACGATCTACTTGTCACGGATGTGATGACTATATACATGATCATGCCTAGATAATCTCATAATTATTCGCTTTTCTATCAATTGCTCGACAGTAATTTGCTCACCCACCGTAATACTTATGCTATCTTGAGAGAAGCCACTAGTGAAACCTATGGCCCCCGGGTCTATGTTTTATCATATAAGCTTTCAATCTATTTTTATTTGCATCTTTACTTTTCCAATCTATATTATAAAATACCAAAAATATATTTATCTTATCATACTATCTCTATCAGATCTCACTTTCGCAAGTGGCCGTGAAGGGATTGACAACCCCTTTATTGTGTTGGTTGCGAGTTCTTTGTTTGTTTATGTAGGTGCGTAGGACTTTTGAGGAGCCTCCTACTGGATTGATACCTTGGTTCTCAAAAACTGAGGGAAATACTTACGCTACTATTGCTGCATCACCCTTTCCTCTTCAAGGAAAACCAACGCAAGCTCAAGATGTAGCAAGAAGGATTTCTGGCGCCGTTGCCGGGGAGGTCTTCGCTCAAGTCAAGACATACCAAGTACCCATCACAAACTCATCTCTCTCGCATTTACATTATTTGCCATTTGCCTCTCGTTTTCCTCTCCCCCACTTCACCCTTGCCGTTTTGTTTGCCCTCTCTTTCCCAATCTTCTCCTCTCTTTTTCGCTTACCTTTTTCTGTTTGCTTGTGTGTTGGATTACTTGTTTTCATGGCGCAAGATAATACCAAATTGTGTGATTTCTCCAATACCGATAATAATGATTTCCTTAGTACTCCATTTGCTCCTCTTAATGATGTTGAGTCTTGTGAAATCAATACTGCTTTGCTGAATCTTGTTATGAAAGATCGATTCGCCGGCCTTCCTAGTGAAGATGCCACTACCATCTAAACAACTTTGTTGATTTGTGTGATATGCAAAAGAAGAAAGATACAGATAATGATATTGTTAAATTGAAGTTATTTCCATTTTCACTTAGAGATCGTGCTAAAGTTTGGTTTTCGTCTTTGCCTAAAAATAGTATTGATTCTTGGAACAAGTGCAAAGATGCTTTTCCCTCTAAGTATTTTCCTTCCGCTAAGATTATCACTCTTAGGAACGATATTATGAATTTTAAACAACTTGATCATGAGCATGTTGCCCAATCTTGGGAAAGAATGAAATTGATGATTCGCAATTGCCCTACTCATGGTTTGAATTTATGGATGATCATACAAATTTTTTATGCCGGATTGAACTTTGCTTCTAGAAATCTTTTAGATTCGGCCGCGGGAGGCACGTTTATGGAAATCACGTTAGGAGATGCTACAAAACTTCTTGATAATATTATGGCTAATTATTCTTAGTGGCACACCGAAAGATCTACTAGTAAAAAAGTGCATGCTATAGAAGAAATTAATGTTTTGAGTGGAAAGATGGATGAACTTATGAAGTTGTTTGCTACGAAAAATACTCCTCTTGATCCCAATGATATGCCTTTGTCTACTTTGATTGAGAATAATAATGAATCTATGGATGTGAATTTTGTTGGTAGGAATAGTTTTGGAAACAATGCTTATAGAGGAAACTTTAATCCTAGACCGTTCCCTAGTAATTCCTCTAATAATTATGGAAATTGCTACAATAATTCTAATGGTAATTTTAATAAGATGCCCTCTGATTTTGAGAATAGTGTGAAAGATTTTATGATCTCTCAAAAGAATTTTAATGCCTTGCTTGAACAAAAATTACTCAAAGTTGATGATTTGGCTAGGAACGTTGATAGACTTTCGCTTGATGTTGATTCTCTTAAACTTCGATCTACTCCTCCTAAGCATGATATCAATGAGTCTCTCAAATCAATGAGAATTTCCATTGATGAGTGCAAGGAAAGAACCGCTAGATTGCATGCTAAGAAAGATTGCTTTGTAAAGGCGTGTTCTTCTAGTTTCAATGAAAATAATGATGAAGATCTTAAGGTTATTGATGTGTCTCCTATTAGATCTTTGTTTTGCAATATGAATCTTAATAATAATGGGACTGTAGATGAGTCAACTTTAGTTAGAAGGCGTCCCAATAATTCGGAGTTTTTAGATCTTGATGCTAAATTTGGTAAAAGTGGGATTGGAGAGGTCATGACTTTAAATAGTATTTAACCCACTATCTCAGATTTCAAGGAATTTGAGTATGATAATTGTTCTTTAGAAGGTTGTATTTCCTTGTTGCAATCCGTTGTTAATTCTCCTCATGCTTATAGTCTAAATAAAGCTTTTACCAAACATATCATTGATGCCTTGATGCAATCTTATGATGAAAAACTTAATTTGGAAGCTTCTATACCTAGAAAACTTAATGATGAGTGGGAACCTACTATAAATATTAAAATTAAAGATTATGAGTGTTATGCTTTGTGTGATTTGGGTGCTAGTGTTTCCACAATTCTGAAAACTTTATGTGATATTCTAGGTTTCCATGATCTTAATGATTGCTCTTTAAATTTGCACCTTGCGGATTCCACCATTAAAAAGCCAATGGGAAGGATCAATGATGTTCTCATTGTTGCAAATAGAAATTTGGTGCCCGTAGATTTTATCGTTCTTGATATAGATTGCAATCTTTCTTGCCCTATTATTCTTGGTAGACCTTTCCTTAGAACGATTGGTGCGATTATTGATATGAAGGAAGGGAATATTAGATTCCAATTTACATTAAGGAAAGGCATGGAGCACTTTCCAAGAAAGAATATCAAATTACCTTATGAATCTATCATGCGAGATACTTATGAATTGAGTGCCAAAGATGGCACTACTTAGATCTATCTTCGCTTTTATGCCTAGCTAGGGGCGTTAAACGATACCGCTAGTTGGGAGGCAACCCAATTTTATTTGTGTTTTTTTCTTCTATTTAGTAATAAATGTTGCATCTACCTTCTGTTTAGATGTGTTTTTATGTTTTAATTAGTGTTTGTGCCAAGTAGAACCTATAGGATAACCTATGGTGATAGTTAATTTGATTCTGCTGAAAAATAGAAACTTTGCGCGCATGAAATTAGTTTTGCTAAATCACAGAAACGTGCTTTTGCGTTGATTCTTTTTGCTGCTGATCAATAGAAACATTGCCCAGGACTTCCTATTTTGGTAGGACCTTTAGAGTTCTAGAAGTTTGTGTTAGTTACAGATTGCTACAGACTGTTCTGTTTTTGATAGATTCTGTTTTTCGTGTGTTGTTTGCTTATTTTGATGCATCTATGGCTAGTATTAAGTGGTATGAACCATAGAGAACTTGAAATACAGTAGGTTTAACACCAAAATAAATAAATAATGAGTTCATTACAGTACCTTATGTGGTGGTTTTGTTTTCTTTCACTAACGGAGCTTATGAGATTTCCTGTTGAGTTTTGTGTTGTGAAGTTTTCAAGTTTTGGGTAAAGATTTGATGGACTATGGAATAAGGAGTGGCAAGAGACTAAGCTTGGGGATGCCCATGGCACCCCAAAATATTCAAGAACAGCCAAAAGCCTAAGCTTGGGGTTGCCCCCGAAAGGCATCCCCTCTTTCGTCTTCGTTCATTGGTAACTTTACTTGGACCTATATTTTTATTCACCACATGATATGTGTTTTGCTTGGAGCGTCGTGTATTATATTAGTTTTTGCTTTTTACTTCTCCACAATCATTTGTACACACCTTTTGGGAGAAGCCCACTTGATTGAAATTTATTAGAATACTCTATGTGCTTCACTTATATCTTTTGAGCTAGATAGTTTTTGCTCTAGTGCTTCACTTATATCTTTTAGAGCACGGCGGTGGCTTAAGTTTTTAGAAATTGCTAGTCTCTCATGCTTCACTTATGTTATTTTGAGAGTCTCTTGGAACAACATGGTAGTTTCTATGGTTATAAAATTGGTCCTAAAATGGTAGGCATCCAAGTTGGGTATAATAAAAACTATCATAGGAAGTGAATTGGATGCTATGATCAATTTGATGCTTGATAATTGTTTTGAGATATGGAGGTAGAGATATTAAAGTCATGCTAGTTGGGTGATTATGAATTTAAATAATGCTTGTGTTGAAGTTAGCAAGTCCCGTAGCATGCACATATGGTTAAAGTTGTGTAACAGATTTGAAACATGAAGTGTCCTTGAATTGTGCATCCTTATGAGTGGTGGTCGGGGACGAGCAATGGTCTTTTCCTACCAGTCTATCCCTCTAGGAGCAAGTGCGTAGTGCTTCATTTTTTGATGGCTTCTAAATTTTTGCAATAAGTATATGAGTTCTTTTGACTAATGTTGAGTCCATGGATTATACGCACTTTTACCTTTCCATCATTGCTAGCCTCTTCGGTACCATGCATTGCCCTTTCTCACCTTGAGAGTTGGTGCAAACTTCGCCAGTGCATCCAAACCCC
The DNA here is from genome assembly GCF_018294505.1 of Triticum aestivum. Lineage (NCBI taxonomy): Eukaryota > Viridiplantae > Streptophyta > Magnoliopsida > Poales > Poaceae > Triticum > Triticum aestivum. Next base: position 234,407,212 of record NC_057801.1, read on the forward strand.
GTGATACGATACGCTCTATCACACATAAACCTCCTTATATCTTCCTCAAAACATCCACCATACCTACCTATTATGGCATTTCCATAGCCATTCCGAGATATATTGCCATGCAACTTTCACCGTTCCGTTTATCATCATGACACGCATTACTTTTGTCATATTGCCATTGCATGATCATGTAGTTGACATCATATTTGTGGCAAAGCCACCATGCATAATTTTTCATACATGTCACTCTTGATTCATTTCATCATCCCGATACACCACTGGAGGCATTCATATAGAGTCATATCTTGTTCTAGTTTCGAGTTGTAATTCATGTGTTGTAATCAATAAGAGTGTGATGATCATCATTATTAGAGCATTGTCCCAAAAAGAAAAAAGAAAAAAAAGAAAGGCAAAAAAAAATTAAAGGCCAAAGAAAAAAAATAAAAAAAATAAAAAAAGAAAATAAAGAAAATAAATAAAAAGGGGGGCAATGTTACTATCTTATTTTCCACACTTGTGCTTCAAAGTATCACCATGTCCTTCATATAGCGAGTCTCATTTGTTGTGCTTCAAAGTAGCACCATGTTCTTCATATAGTGAGTCTCATATGTTGTCACTTTCATATACTAGTGGGAATTTTTCATTATTGAACTTGACTTGTATATTCCTACGATGGGCTTCCTGAAATGCCCTAGGTCTTCATGAGGAAGCAAGTTGGATGCACACCCACTAGTTTTCTTTTGTTGAGCTTTCATTCATTTATTGCTCTAGTGCATCCGTTGCATGGCCATCCCTACTCCTCATGTTGACATCAATTGATGGGCATCTCCATAGCCCGTTGATTATCCTCGTCAATGTGAGACTTTCTCCTTTTTTGTCTTCTCCACACAATCCCCTTCATCATATTCTATTCCACCCATAGTGCTATATCCATGGCTCACGCTCATGTATTGCGTGAAAGTTGAAAAAGTTTGAGATTATTTAAGTACGAAACAATTGCTTGGCCTGTCATCGGGGTTGTAGAATTTGGGAACATTTTTGTGTGACGAAAATGAAGCATAGCCTAACTATATGATTTTGTAGGGTTGAACTTTCTTTAGCCATGATATTTTGAGAAGACATGATTACTTTCATTAGTATGCTTGAAGTATTACTATTTCTTTTGTCAATATGAACTTTTATTTTGAATCATTTGGATCTGAACATTCAAGCCAAAATAAAGAAAACTACATTGAGAATTATTCATTTACCTACTCGAGGACGAGCAGGAATTAAGCTTGGGGATGCTTGATACGTCTCCAACGTATCTATAATTTTTGATTGTTCCATGCTATCATATTACCCCTTTTGGATGTTTATGGGCTTTATTTTACACATTTATATCATTTTTGGGACTAACCTACTAACCGGAGGCCCAGCCCGTATTGCTGTTTTTTGCCTATTTTAGTATTTCGAAGAAAAGGAATATCAAACAGAGTCCAAACGGAATGAAACCTTCGGGAGCGTGATTTTTGGAACAAACATGATCCAGAGGACTTGGAGTGCAAGTCAAGAAGCAGTCGAGGTGGCCACGAGGGTGGAGGGCACGCTCACCCCTACAGGGCACGCCCCCTGTCTCGTGGGCCCCTCAGGCGGCCACCGACCTACTTCTTTCTCCTATATATACCCACGTACCCCGAAAACATCCAGGGAGCCAACTAAAAACAATTTCCACCGCCGTAACCTTCTGTATCCGCAAGATCCCATCTTGGAACCTTCGCCGGCGCTCCGCCAGAGGGGGAATCGACCATGGAGGGCTTCTACATCAACACCATAGCCCTTCCGATGAGTTGTGAGTAGTTTACCATAGACCTTTGGGTCCATAGTTATTAGCTAGATGGCTTCTTCTCTCTTTTTGGATCTCAATACCATGTTCTCCTCGGTCTTCTTGGAGATCTATTCGATGTAACTCTTTTTGCGGTGTGTTTGTCGAGATCTGATGAATTGTGGGTTTATGATCAAGTTTATCTATGAGAAATATTTGAATCTCCTCTGAATTCTTTTATGTATGATTGAGTTATCTTTGCAAGTATCTTCGAATTATCATTTTGGTTTGGCCTACTAGATTGATCTGTCTTCCCATTAGAGAAGTGCTTAGCTTTGGGTTCAATCTTGCGGTGTCCTTACCCAGTGACAATAGGGGTTGCAAGGCATGTATTGTATTGTTGCCATTGAGGATAAAAAGATGGGGTTTATATCATATTGCATGAGTTTATCCCTCTACATCATGTCATCTTTCGTAATGTGTTACTCTGTTTTTATGAACTTAATACTCTAGATGCATGCTGGATAGTGGTCGATGTGTGGAGTAATAGTAGTAGATGCAGGCAGGAGTCGGTCTACTTGTCGCGGACGTGATGCCTATATACATGATCATGCCTAGATAATCCCATAATTATTCGCTTTTCTATCAATTGCTCGACAGTAATTTGTTCACCCACCGTAATACTTATGCTATCTTGAGAGAAGCCACTAGTGAAACCTATGGCCCCCGGATCTATCTTTTATCATATAAGCTTTCAATCTACTTTTATTTGCATCTTTTCTTTTCCAATCTATATTATAAAATACCAAAAATATATTTATCTTATCATACTATCTCTATCAGATCTCACTTCCGCAAGTGGCCGTGAAGGGATTGACAACCCCTTTATTGCGTTGGTTGCGAGTTCTTTGTTTGTTTGTGTAGGTGCGTGGGACTTTTGAGGAGCCTCCTACTGGATTGATACCTTGGTTATCAAAAACTAAGGGAAATACTTGCGCTACTATTGCTGCATCACCCTTTCCTCTTCAAGGAAAACCAACACAAGCTCAAGACGTAGCACCGTCAGCCACGGACGAGGATCGTGGGCACGACCTAACTCACCCTGCTAATCTGGTAAGTTCTCTCATGTTTTCAAGGTGTACCCTTTGCTTGCATATTCGAGGAAGGCATCTAAGGCTCCCTATCAATTATTTCAGGACTGGACAGACATAGTGGAGCAGATTAACTGTCCGGCTCCGCTGCCCGAAGGCCCAAAGACTCCGCTCCTGATGACGATGCTGTTTCTGGCGCCTTACAAGGTGCCGGAGAAGAAGGCCAAGAAGAAGGCCAAGGGGACCAGAAGTGGTCTCCGCCGCAAGGGTACTTCAGACGTGACGTCCGAAGACACCGAGGCGCACTCCTCTTCCAAAGATGACGAGCAAGAGGAGGAAGAAGAAGAAACCCACTCCCACCTGTAGGGAAAAAAATAAAAGGACGGCCTCCACGCATCCGGAGGACGAGGCATCCAAGAAAGGGAAAGCTCCCTTTCCGGACAGCCCCACAGCAGCCACCGACAACAGGTGGGAGTGGAAGCCCAGGGAGAAGCTCCTCGCCCATACTAAGTGTCCGAACACGTATTTGTATCCGAATTCTTTACTTTATTGTTTTAATGTGCTTAAATTATGCATTTGCAGTCCGGCTCAGTCCCACTTTGAGCGGTCCTTATCAGAGGATTTGCTGGATCCAGCGGCGATGGACAGTGAGACCCTTCCGTCGGCCACCTCTCCCCGGGACCTGGATGGCGCTGAAGCATCATCCCGAAGGATCCCCGTCCTAGGAGAGAATCCGGTGGCCGTCCGGGAGGTGCCAGAGGGTGAAGCTTCGGCTGCCGGACACACGGGGGAGTAGACCGCCATGTATACTGACGATGGGGGCCGTATTCAATTCAGCCCTCACCCGAATACAATTCCGGAGACCCCTACGGTTCCGGAATCAGGCGGGCAGCCCCCTTCAAAGGGAAGGGGCACACCTATCCCGCCGATGACCTCTGTCCAACCAGAGGCACAAGACAGGTTGCTGGAAGCGCTAAAAGGTGCTTCCATTGTTGACGAACACCGTACCCTAATGGGTACGGTGATTGGGAAGGCCCAGTCCGTGAAAAGCGGATTGACCGAAGCCTGGACTAGCCTTCTAACAGGCTTTGGTAAGCAACATAATTAGAAAAAGAATTTCAGAGTATAGACAGTAGCCCCTAATGCTCTGTCCAGTGTTTGGAAAGAAATGCCGAACAAGGGATCAAATAATTTTCACAGGAGTCTAATCTGATATGTCTATGTGAATAAGCAGGCATCACTGCTGGCTGCGACCGCTCACACTGCGGAAGTCTCCGAACAGAAGTAGAATCTGGAGCGGGTTGAGGAGGAGCTCGGCCACGTGAAGATGTAGCTGGAGGACAGTCAAGGTATGCAGTAACCTTGTGTATATTCAGGAAGGATGAATGATTTGTGATGACTAAAGTGTCATAAAATTTATTAGGGGCCACGACCGAAGTAGCTGCCCTCAAGAAGGCGCTGGCTGAGGCTGAGGACAAGGCGGCCAAGGAGCAGGCCACACGCGAAAAGCATGAGGCTCGGGTCAACGAGGTTTAGCAAGATCTCCAAGACGCCGTCAAGAAGTATGAGTCCTTGGAGCGCAATTTTAAGACTCAAGAGTCCGAATTTTCCAAGGCCTGCCAGAGCGCGCAAGATGCCCGAGCCGAAGCCCAGGGCGCCCTCCAGGAAATCCAGGCGGCCAAGAAGATTACGGCGGGTAAGGCTTTCATTATGCAAAGCAGATATGTTAAGGAAAGATTCCTCTTACTTACCCGGATTTTGAGCTCTCTAGGGGCGCTTGTGGATCTGCCGTGCAGCGTGTCAGGCGCTGCGGAATTCTATCGAGCCGAAGATGGGAGTTCAATGGAGAATCTATTTTGGTCGCAATACCTCGGACCAGAACATCTAGTGTCCTTTAGCGATCAGCTGAAACAGCTGGTCGAGCTGCATAAGGCGGACAAACTAGCCATGAAGGATTTGATAATCTGGCTATGGCCTGCCGGAGCCATGCCTAGCAGCTACTTCGGACTCCTGAAGCGGCTTGTCAGCGCTTGCCCTCGGCTTGAAGCCATTAAGCACTAGGTCTTTATCGAAGGCGCGCGGATGGCCTTTGCCCGCGCTAAGATGCATTGGGCGAAGATGGACACCACGAAGCTGATGACCGAGGGGCCGCCTGAGGGCAAGGAGCACCGCCGACCCGAACTGTATTTTGACAGTGTCCTGGAGGGATCCCGCCTTGTGGCGGAGCAATGTGCGAAGGATATCATATTCTCATGAATACATTCATGTTATCCTGTCCTGTAATATGAAACAAGATCGTTATGTAATATAATGCTTGTTTATTTAAAAATTTACTTCCTGTGCGGCAGTTTTATGAAATCTGAGAGTTGGCCAATCATCGGCTTCTTCCCCCATGTAGATAGTACGGGGGTGTTCGGGATAAATCTAAACACTCTTTACTCCAAATTTTGGTCCTTAAAGGAGGTGTTTAGAGCAACGAACAAGGCAATCAGACTATACGGCTTTATCACCCTCACTTAGCCATAGGAGTTTAACAACAAATATTTTGGCGCAGCCCCTGGTGTTCGGAAGTCCGAATTTGGGGCGCTATACACGCCTAATCGGATAAAAACCGACTCATTGCATTATGCGGGAAAAATCTCTAACGATTTGAAACCTCTCGAACAGCTGACCAGCTCTCGCCGCATCATGACAGTCAGTTTTCGGCTTTCTCTACTGAGGTGCTCATCCGGAAGAACCGGGACACAATTGCAGTAGTTCTCCCTTTACTACCCTTGCCTATATAGCGAAACATAAGGTAGTAAGCACAGGAGCCGGGCAACCTAACTATTGACCAAAGACATGATTCGGAGCCGATGCATATAATGCTATAAGTTCGGGGTGCCGAACTGTACTATAAAAGTGTTCGGACTTTCTTGCCGTTTTATGGGTTGTCATGAAGCCCCTGGCGAATTAAGACGTACCAGAGTGTACGGGTGCAATAGATAAGAAAGAGAAAGACAAGGAAAAAGTCAAGTGATAAGCTGACGCCGCAAATACTGAGCCGCAGATTATTTTCCATTGTAATTTGGTTAATACATCAAGGCGTAATTGTACAAGTAATGCGATAAGCAAATAAGGCTATTTGACATGCCACGACCAAGGGCGAGCTGCGTGCGGGTTTTCAAAACAGGTATAACGATCGTTAGTAGAGACCACCTGGGGGTTCCCTTAGACGTCAAAGCTCCTTGCCTTCTTGGTGTATCCGTCCCATGATAGGTCCGATGATCAGGTTATTAGAAAAGCCTCGAGAGGAGAAAAACTTGAAATGAAAAAGGAAAAGTGAAGGTATGCGGATCCAGGGGCGGTTGAGCCGCATTATGGACCCGGTCTAGCTGTGCCTCCATCCATGCCCATGTTATTTTAAGTGCGTAGTTCTGTACACGTGGCACAAGCATCGCCACCTTGTTGGGACTGGGACGGAGGCCAAATTGCTAGTTAAGCTCTGGACGAGCTAGACTATCCTACTGCAGAGTACTCCGGACTCGCTTGACGGTGTCCGGGAGCTTGGCTTTCGAATTGCGGTTATGCCGAAAAAGGCCGCTCTGTACTTCTGCTGCAAGGGTCGCGAGTGTGATGAACCACAAGTGTAGGGGATCTATCGTAGTCCTTTCGATAAGTAAGAGTGTCGAACCCAACGAGGAGCAGAAGGAAATGATAAGCGGTTTTCAATAAGGTTTTCTCTGCAAGCACTGAAATTGTAGATAACAAATAGTTTTGTGATGAGATAAATTATAACGGGTAAAAAGCAATGAAAGTAAATAAAGTGCAGCAAGGTGGCCCAATCCTTTTTGTAGCAAAGGATAAGCCTGGACAAATTCTTATGATGAGAAAGGAGCTCCCAAGGACACATGGGAATTATCATCAAGCTAGTTTTCATCACGCTCATATGATCCGCGTTCGGTACTTCGATAATTTGGTATGTGTGTGGACCGGTGCTTGGGTACTGCCCTTACTTGGACAAGCATCCCACTTATGATTAACCCCTCTCGCAAGCATCCACAACTACAAAAGAAGTATTAAGGTAAACCTAACCACAACATTAAACATATGGATCCAAATCAGCCCCTTGTGAAGCAACGCATAATCTAGGGTTTAAACTTCTGTCACTCTAGCAACCCATCATCTACTTATTACTTCCCAATGCCTTCCTCTAGGCCCAAATAATGGTGAAGTGTCATGTAGTCGACGTTCACATAACACCACTAGAGGAAAAGACAACATACATCTCATCAAAATATCGAACGAATACCAAATTCACATGACTACTAATAGCAAGACTTCACCCATGTCCTCAGGAACAAATGTAACTACTCACAAAGCATATTCATGTTCATAATCAGAGGAGTAATAATATGCATTAAGGATCTGAACATATGATCTTCCACCAAGTAAACCAATTAGCATCAACTACAAGGAGTAATCAACACTACTAGCAACCCACACGTACCAATTTGTGGTTTTGATACAAGATTGGATACAAGAGATGAACAAGGGTTTTGAGAGGAGATGGTGCTGGTGAAGATGTTGATGGAGATTGACTCCCTCCCGATGAGAGGATCGTTTGTGATGATGATGGTGATGATTTCCCCCTCCCAGAGGGAAGTTTCCCCGGCAGAACAGCTCCGCCGGAGCCCTAGATTGGTTCCGCCAAGGTGCCGCCTCGTGGCGGCGGAGTTTCATCCCGTAAGCTTGCCCACAATTTTTTCCAGGGTAAAAGCCTTCATATAGCAGAAGATGGACACCGGAGGGCCACCAGGGGGCCCAGGAGACAGGGGGCGCGCCCAGTAGGGGTGGGCGCGCCAGGTGTTTCTTCCGCTCAATAATCTTTATTAATTCCAAAAATAAGTTCCATGGAGTTTCAGGATTTTTGGAGCCGTGCAGAATAGGTTTCCAATGTTTGCTCCTTTTCCAGCCAGAATTCCAGCTGCCAGCATAATAAGAGAGAATAGCCAAAAGTATTGAGATATGATGTGTAATAACAGCCCATAATGCAATAAATATTGATATAAAAGCATGATGCAAAATGGACGTATCAACTCCCCCAAGCTTAGACCTCGCTTGTCCTCAAGCGGAAGCCGAAATCGAAAAATATGTCCACATGTTTAGACATAGAGGTGTCGATAAAAATAAAATACGGACATGAGGGCATCATGATCATTCTTATAACAGCAACATAAATAGATTTTATCATATGGTTTCTTATGCTCAAGTAACGATCAATTCACAATGTCAAGCATGGTTCAGAAACTTCATTGGGAACTAACAAACTTTAATCTTAGTCACTGAAGCAATTGCAATTTATCATAACATCAGAAAGAGTCAAGAATAGAGCTTTTCAGCAAGTCCGCATACTCAACTATCATGTAGTCTTCTACAATTTCTAACACTCACGCAATACTTGTGGTTATGGAGTTTCAGCCGGACACTGAGAAAGATAGGGGCTTATTGTGTTGCCTCCCAACGTATTCACCTTTAGGTGATGTCAACAATAATAGTCCATGCTAACTTACATCCAATTGGATATATATATCAAGATCTTTCAAACACGAGGAGCTTGCCAAAGGATAAAATGAAATAGGGAAAGGTGAAGATCACCTTGACTCAAGCATAAAGTAAAAACATAAAGTAAAAGATAGGCCCTTCGCAGAGGGAAGCAGAGGTTGTCATGTGCTTTTAGGGTTGGATGCATAAAATCTTAATGCAAAAGAATGTCACTTTATATGGCCACTTGTATGTGGACCTTTATTATGTAGTCCGTCGCTTTTATTGCTTCCACAACAAGATCGTATAAAGCTTATTTTCTCTACACTAATAAGTCATACATAGTTAGATAGCAATTTTTATTGCCTGCAGCATGATAACTTACTTGAAGGATCTTAATCAATCCATAGGTAGGTATGGTGGACTCTCATGGCAAAACTGGGTTTAAGGATATTTGGAAGCACAAGTAGTATCTCTACTTAGTGCAAGGAATTTGGCTAGCATGAGGGGGAAAGGTAAGCTCAACATGTTTGGAAGGTCAATGACAATATACTTTAACTGAGATGTGAGAAAACATAAACCATTACGTTGTCTTCCTTGTCCAATATCAACTCTTTTAGCATGTCATACTTAATGAGTGCTTCACAATCATAAAAGATGTCCAAGATAATATATTTGTATGTGAAACCTCTCTTTCCTTATTACTTCCTATTAATTGCAACGATGACCAAAACTATGTTTGCCAACTCTCAACAACCTTTATGCCTCATACTTTCTATATGTGAAGTCATTACTATCCATAAGATCAATATGAACTCTTTTATTCTTTTTATTCTTTCTACTTCCTCAAGATCATAGCAAGATAGCAAAGCCCTTGACTCAACACTAATCTTTATTATAGATAGCTCATGGACTTTATTACATAAAGAGATTACAAAGCAAAACTCAAAACTACTTGATATCAAAACTTCAATCTACAAGATCAGGATACTACTAAAAGGATCAAACTAAATAAAACGGTAAAGATAGGAGTGTGATGGTGATACGATACCGGGGCACCTCCCCCAAGCTTGGCAGTTGCCAAGGGGAGTGCCCATACCCATGTGATTATGTCCTCGGAGGTGGTGAAGTAGGAGTTGTTGATGATGTAGGCTTGTCGTCCATCTTCCAAGGCATAGGCTCACCATCATAGAAGGATGACCGAGTCTCCGGGACCTTAAATCTGCAGCAAAACTCATCCTCTTGAATCTATATTCATACTCACAGTTCTGGTTTTCCAGGTCATAGATCTGGGCTTGGAGGTGCTCGATTTTCTCTTGAAACTTGAAGATGGTCTCCCCAATGACTTTGGCATCTAACTTGTGGTTGTTGGTGAACTCCGTGATGATCATCTGGTTGGCATTGAGTCCACACTCCACCATCCATTGGCACTTGAAGACTTGCTGCTCCACAGCTTCGAGCTTTGTCTCCACACTTCCGGTACGCCTTGGTCCCTCCACATCGCGGATGTGCAGCACCCCCTCACGCATCTCAATGGTTTGAGGGTGTTGATATTTGCGTGATACGGTGGTCAAAACCTTCGGGAGTTTATATAATGAATTTTTACCGACCAAAATACGTAACGTGCAAGAAAACGGAGTCCGGGAGGCACACGAGGTGGCCACGAGACAGGGGGGCGCGCCCAGGAAGGGTGGGCGCGCCCTCCACCCTCGTGGAGGCCTCGTGTCCTTCCCGGACTACTTCATTCTTCCTAAAATTCTTAAATATTCCAAAACTGATAAAAATTGCCATTAGAATTGTTTTGGAGTCGTTTTACTTACCGTACCACATACCTATTCCTTTTCGGAGTCTGGAATGTTTTGGGAAGTGTCCCTTATGTATTCCTCCGGGGTTACGGTTTCAATAATAGTAGTTTCAACATTGATAGGATTACCTGAAATATAATGTTTAATTCTTTGACCGTTCACCACCCTCGGACTTGTGCCTTCGAAGTTGTTGATCTTTATGGCACTAGAACGATAGACCTCCTCAATAATGTAAGGACCTTCCCATTTAGAGAGAAGTTTTCCTGCAAAAAATCTTAAACGAGAGTTGAATAATAACACATAATCACCTACGTTAAACTCACACTTTTGTATCCTTTTGTCATGCTAGCGTTTGACTTTTTCTTTGAATAGCTTGGCTTCTCATAGGCCTGGGTTCTCCATTCATCAAGTGAGCTAAATATCAAACAACCTCTTCTCACCGGCAAGTTTGAAGTCATAGTTTAGCTCTTTAATAGCCCAATATGCTTTATGTTCAAGTACTAGAGGTAAATGACAAGCTTTTCCATAAACCATTTTATACGGAGACATACCCATAGGATTTTTGTATGCAGTTCCATAGGCCCATAATGCACCATCAAGTTTTTTGGGCCAATTCTTTCTAGATCTATTGACAGTCTTTTGCAAAATTAATTTGAGCTCTCTATTGCTCAACTCTACTTGACCACTAGACTGCGGATGGTAAGGAGATGCGATTCTATGATTAACATCATACTTAGCAACCATCTTACGGAAAGCACCATGAATAAAATGTGAACTACCGTCAGTCATAAGATATCTAGGGACTCCAAACCTCGGAAAAATAACTTCTTTAAGCATTCTAATAGAAGTGTTATGATCAGCACTACTAGTTGGAATAGCTTCTACCCACTTAGTAATGTAATCAACAGCAACTAAAATATGTGTGTAACCATTAGAGGCAGGAAAAGGTCCCATACAATCAAAGCCCCAAACATCAAACGGTTCAATAACAAGAGAATAATTCATAGGCATTTCTTGACGTCTACTAATATTACCAATTCTTTGACATTCATCACAAGATAAGACAAACTTACGAGCATCTTTGAAGAGAGTAGGCTAATAAAAACCAGATTGCAGTACCTTGTGTGCAGTTCTATCTCCAGCGTGGTGTCCTCCATATGATTCAGAGTGACACTTGCGTAGGATCTGTTCCTGTTCATGCTCAGGTACACAACGTCTAATAACACCATCTACTCCTTCTTTATAAAGGTGTGGGTCATCCCAGAAGTAATGTCTTAAATCATAAAAGAACTTTTTCTTTTCCTGGTATGTGAAACTAGGAGGTATAAACTTAGCAACAATGTAATTAGCATAATCAGCATACCAAGGAGCAGTACGAGAAGCATTAACGGCCTCTAATTGTTCATCAGGAAAGCTATCATCAATAGGCAGTGGGTCATCAAGAACATTCTCTAACCTAGACAAGTTGTCTGCAACGGGGTTCTCAGCTCCCTTTCTATCAATAATATGCAAATCAAATTCTTGGAGCAAGAGAACCCATCTAATGAGTCTAGGCTTAGCATCTTTCTTTTCCATAAGATATTTAATAGCAGCATGATCAGTGTGAATAGTAACTTTGGAATCAACTATATAAGGTCTAAACTTGTCACATGCAAACACAACTGCTAAGAACTCTTTTTCAGTAGTAGCATAATTTCTCTGGGCAGTATCAAGAGTCTTACTAGCATACTGGATAACATTCAATTTCTTATCAACTCTTTGCCCTAGAACATCACCTGCAGCATAATCACTAGCATCACACATGATTTCAAAAGGTAAATTCCAATCAGGTGGCTGAACAATAGGTGCAGTGATCAAAGCTTTCTTAAGTATTTCAAATGCTTCTACACAATCATCATCAAAGACAAAAGGAATATCTTTTTGCAATAAATTAGTTAGAGGCCTAGAGATTTTAGAAAAGTCCTTAAGGAACCTCCTATAAAAACCGGCATGACCAAGGAAACTTCTTATACCTTTTATGTCCTTGGGACATGGCATCTTTTCAATAGCATCAACTTTAGCCTTATCAACTTCAATACCTCTCTCGGAAATCTTATGCCCCAAGACAATGCCTTCATTAACCATAAAGTGGCACTTTTCCCAATTCAAGACGAGACTAGTGTCTTCGCATCTCTGCAAAACTCGATCAAGGTTGCTCAAGCAATCATCAAAGGAGGATCCATAAACGGAAAAATCATCCATGAATACCTCACAAATCTTTTCACAAAAGTCAGAGAATATAGCCATCATGCATCTTTGAAAGGTAGCAGGTGCATTACATAAACCAAAAGGCATACGTCTATAAGCAAAAGTACCGAAAGGGCAAGTAAAAGTAGTTTTTGATTGATCCCCCGCCGACACAGGTATTTGAGAGAAACCAGAATAACCATCTAGAAAGCAGAAATGTGTGTGTTTGGATAGTCTTTCTAGCATCTGATCAATAAAAGGTAAAGGGTAATGATCTTTCTTAGTAGCTTTGTTTAATTTACGGAAATCAATTACCATCCTATAACCTGTAATAATTCTTTGTGGGATCAATTCATCTTTATCATTAGGAACAACGGTAATACCTCCCTTTTTAGGAACACAATGGACAGGGCTTACCCAATCACTATCAACAACGGGATAAATTATACCTGCCTCAAGGAGCTTTAGTATCTCCTTTCTTACCACTTCTTTCATTTTAGGATTCAATCGTCGTTGAGGATCTCTAACTGGTTTGGCACCGTCCTCCAAATTAATTTTGTGTTGGCATAACGTGGGACTAATGCCCTTAAGATCATCCAGAGTATATCCAATAGCAGCACGGTGCTTCTTCAGAGTTTTCAATAATCTTTCTTCTTCTTGCTCTGAAAGGTTAGCACTAATAATAACAGGATATATTTTCTTTTCATCAAGATAAGCATACTTAAGATTATCAGGTAATGGTTTGAGTTCAAATACGGGATCACCCTTGGGTGGAGGGGGATCCCCAAGAATTTCAACGGGAAGGTTGTGTTTCAGCATAGGTTCCTGTTTAAGGAACACTTCATCTATTTCCCTTCTTTCCTTCATAAACATATCATTTTCATGGTCTAGAAAATATTGTTCTAATGGATCAGTAGGAGGCACAGCAATGGAAGCAAGACCAATAATCTCATCCTTACTAGGTAATTCTCTATCACGAGGTTGTCTACGAAACTTAGCAAAATTAAACTCATGAGACATACCCTCTAAGCCAATTGTAACAATATCCTTTTCACAATCAGTTTTAGAATTAACAGTATTCAAGAAGGGTCTACCAAAAATAATGGGACTAAAGTCATCTTGTGGGGAACCAAGAGCAAGAAAATCAGCAGGATATTTAACCTTCCCACACAAGACTTCAACATCTCTAACTATCCCAACGGGCTTAATGGTATCCCTATTAGCAAGCTTAATAGTAACATCAATATCTTCTATTTCAGCGGGTGCAATATCATGCATAATTTCTTTATATAAGTCATAGGGTATTGCACTAGCACTAGCACCCATATCACATAAACCATGATAACAATGATCTCCTATTTTAACAGAAATAACAGGCATGCCTACAACAGGTCTATGAATCTTAGCATCTGGTTTAACAATATTAGCACTCTCACCACAAAAATAAATAACATGCCCATCTAAATCATCATCCAAGAGATCTTTAACCATAGCAATACTAGGTTCAACTTTGATTTGCTCAGAGGGTGTATAAGTCCTAGTATTACTCTTACGAACAACAGTCGAATTTTTAGCATGATCCTTTATCCTAACAGGAAAAGGAGGTTTCTCAACATAAGTAGTAGGAACGATAGAATCACTATAGGTGACAGCCTTTTCTTCAACTGTAATAGGTGCAACTACTTTTACTTCAATGGGAGGATTATATTTAAACCACTTCTCCTTAGGGAGATCAACGTGAGTAGCAAAAGATTCACAAAAATAAGCTACTATCTCAGAGTCCAGTCCATATTTAGTGCTAAATCCACGGAAAGTATCGGTATCCATAAAAGATTTAACACAATCAAACTTAGGTGTCATACCTGACTCCTTACCATCGTCGGAACCCCAATCTTCAGAGTTGCATTTAATTCTTTCCAATAAGTCCCATTTGAATTCAATAGTCTTCAGCATATAAGAACCAGCACATGAAGTATCAAGCATGTTGCGATCATTGAGAGAAAGCCGAGCATAAAATTTTTGAATAATCATTTCTCTGGAGAGCTCATGATTGGGGCATGAATATAACATTGAATTAAGCCTCCCCAAGCTTGAGCAATGCTTTCTCCTTTGCGAGGCCAGAACTTTTGGTGAAATTCCAACTTCAATCGTTTATAATTCCAAGATCCCGTATCATCACATAGCCTATACCATGCTAATGCATCTCCCTTCAAATATAAAGGGAAGACCTTCCTTTTGACAACATCATCAGGAATACCTGCAAGCTTAAATAATCCACAAACTTGATCCACAAAGATAAGGTGTAAATCGGGATGCAATGCTCCATCTCCTGCAAATGGATTAGCTAGCAATTTCTCTATCATACCCGAAGGAATCTCAAAGTAAATATTTTCAAAAAGTTCAGTAGGTTGAGGAGCAACTCTTTGCTCTTCTGGTCGGGGTGAAGATACCCCGAACAAGCCCCTCAAAGGATTAGTTTCCATAGTGACAAGTAACAGAAAATTTCAGCACACTATATGAATGTTTCCTTCCCAAGTTCCACTCACCAAAAGCACTACACTCCCCAGCGACGGCGCCAGAAAAGAGTCCTGATGACCCACAAGTGTCGGGGATCTATCATAGTCCTTTCGATAAGTAAGAGTGTCGAACCCAACAAGGAGCAGAAGGAGATGATAAGCGGTTTTCAGTAAGGTTTTCTCTGCAAGCCCTGAAATTGTAGATAACAGATAGTTTTGTGATGAGACAAATTGTAACGGGTAAAAAGCAATGAAAGTAAATAAAGTGCAGCAAGGTGGCCCAATCCTTTTTGTAGCAAAGGATAAGCCTGGACAATTTCTTATAATGAGAAAGGAGCTCCCGAGGACACATGGGAATTATCGTCAAGCTAGTTTTCATCACGCTCATATGATTCATGTTCAGTACTTTGATAATTTGATATGCGGGTGGACCGATGCTTGGGTACTGCCCTTACGTGGAAAAGCATCCCACTTATGATTAACCCCTATTGCAAGCATCCGCAACTACAAAAGAAGTATTAAGGTAAACCTAACCACAACATTAAACATATGGACCCAAATCAGCCCCTTACGAAGCAACGCATAAATTAGGGTTTAAGTTTCTGTCACTCTAGCAACCCATCATCTACTTATTACTTCCCAATGCCTTCCTCTAGGCTCAAATAATGGTGAAGTATCATGTAGTCGACGTTCACATAACACCACAAGAGGAAAAGACAACAGACATCTCATCAAAATATCGAACGAATACCAAATTCACATGACTACTAATAGCAAGACTTCACCGATGTCCTCAGGAACAAACGTAACTACTCACAAAGCATATTCATGTTCATAATCAGAGGAGTAATAATATGCATTAAGGATCTGAACATATGATCTTCCACCAAGTAAACTAATTAGCATCAACTACAAGGAGTAATCAACACTACTAGCAACCCACGTGTACCAATTTGTGGTTTTGATATAAGATTGGATACAAGAGATGAACTAGGGTTTTGAGAGGAGATGGTGCTGGTGAAGATGTTGATGGAGATTGACCCCCTCCTGATGAGAGGATCATTGGTGATGACAATGGTGATGATTTCCCCCTCCCGGAGGGAAGTTTCCCTGGCAGAACAGCTCTGCCGGAGCCCTAGATTGGTTCCGCCAAGGTTCCGCCTTGTGGCGGTGGAGTTTCATCCCGTAAGCTTGCCCACAATTTTTTCCAGGGTAAAAGCCTTCATATAGCACAAGATGGACACCGGAGGGCCACCAGGGGGCCCAGGAGATAGGGGGCGCGCCCAATGGGGGTGGGCGCGCCCCCACCCTCCTGGCCAGGGTGTGGGCCCCCTGAGGTGTTTCTTCCACTCAATAATCTTTATTAATTCCAAAAATATGTTTCGTGGAGTTTCAGGATTTTTGGAGCTGTGCAGAATAGATTTCCAATGTTTGCTCCTTTTCCAGCCAGAATTCTAGCTGCCGGCATTCCCCCTCTTCATGGTAAACCTTGTAAAATAAGAGAGAATAGCCATAAGTATTGAGATATAATGTGTAATAACTGCCCATAATGCAAAAAATATTGATATAAAAGCATGATGCAAAATGGACGTAACAGTGTGCTGCTCGGTACGGAGGGAGTGCTTCGTGTTTCCATTGACTGTTATAACACCGCGTGGTCCGGGCATCTTGAGCTTGAGGTAAGCGTAGTGCGGCACCGCATTGAATCGAGCGAATGCGGTTCGTCTTAGTAGTGCATGATAGCCACTGCGAAAGGGGACGATGTCGAAGATCAACTCTTCGTTTCGGAAATTATCCGGGGATCCGAAGACCACTTCCAGAGTGATTGAGCCTGTACAGCAGGCCTCAACACCTGGTATGACACCTTTAAAGGTGGTTTTGTGGGCTTGATCCTTGAGGGATCGATACCCATTTTGCACACTGTATCCTGATAGAGGAGGTTCAGACAGCTGCCACCATCCATGAGGACTCGCGTAAGGTGGAATCCATCAATAATTGGGTCGAGGACCAGTGCGGCTGAACCGCCATGACGGATACTGGTCGGATGGTCCATACGATCGAAGGTGATCGAACAGGACAACCATGGGTTGTACTTTGGAGCGACTGGCTCCATCGCGTAAACGTCCCTGAGTGCATGCTTGCGCTCCCTCTTGGGGATATGGGTGGCGTATATCATGTTGTAACACCCTCGATGCGGCTATATCTCCCACGTGTCGAAGCACGACTTAGAGGCATAACCACATTGAAAGCAATGTCGCAAGTGAGGTAGTCTTCACACAATCCATGTAATACATAAGGGAAAAGATACATAGTTGGCTTACAGTCGCCACTTCACACAATACATAAATAAACATACATCATTCAGTTTACACTCAAGGTCCGGCTATGGAACCAAAATAAAAGAAGACTACCCCAAATGCAACACAGATCCCCGATCTCCCCAACTGGACTCCACTACTAATCGTCTGGAAATGAAACATAGTAACGACCAAGGGCCTCATCAAATTCCCACTTCAGCTCAGTTGCGCCCTCTACGCTGGTATCATCGGTACCTGCATTTGTTTTGGTAGAATCTGTGAGCCACGGGGACTCAGCAATCTCACACCCACGAGATCAAGACTATTTAAGCTTAAGGGAAAGCTGGTGTAAAAAGGAGGAGCTGCAGCAAGCGACTAGCATATATGGTGGCTATGATCGCAAAAGAGAGCGAGAAGAGAAGCAAGGCACGGTCGTGAAGCTAGTAGCGATCAAGAAGTGATCCTGAACTACTTACGTCAAACATAACTCCAACACCGTGTTCACTTCCCGGACTCCGCCGAGAAGGGACCATCACGGTTACACACGCGGTTGATGTATTTTAATTAAGGTCAACTTCGGGTTTTCTACAACCGGACATTAACAAATTCCCATCTGCCTCATAACCGCGGGCACGGCTTTCGAAAGATAATACCTTGCAGGGGTGTCCCAACTTAGCCCATCACAAGCTCTCACGGTCAACGAAGGAATAAACCTTCTCCCGGGAAGACCCGATCAGTCTCGGAATCCGGGTACATCAAGACATTTCGACAATGGTAAAACTAGACCAGCAAAGCCGCCCGATGTGCCGACAAATCCCGATAGGAGCTGCACATATCTCGTTCTCAGGGCAACATCGGATGAGACATCCTACGAGTAAAACCAGACCTCGAGTTTCCCCAAGGGGGCCCCGCAGTCTACTCAGTTCGGACCAACACTCGAAGGAGCACTGGCCCGGGGGGGGGCTAAAATAAAGATGACCCTCGGGCTCGCGAAAACCCAAGGGAAAAAAGGGGTGTAGGTGGCAAATGGTAAAACCAAAGTTGGGCCTTGCTGGAAGAGTTTTATTCAAAGCGAACTGTCAAGGGGGTCCCATAAATCACCCGACCGCGTAAGGAACGCAAAATCAAGGAACATAACACCGGTATGACGGAAACTAGGGTGGCAAGAGTGGAACAAAACACCAGGCATAAGGCCGAGCCTTCCACCCTTTACCAAGTATATAGATGCATTAATTAAAACAATAAGATATTGTGATATCCCGAAATATCCGTGTTCCAACAAGGAACAAACTTCATCTTCACCTGCAACTAGCAACGCTATAAGAGGGGCCGAGCAAAGCGGTAACATAGCCAAACAACGGTTTGCTAGGACATGGATGGTTAGAGGTTTGACATGACAATATGGGTGGCATGATATAGCAAGTGGTAGGTATCGCATCATAGGCATAGCAAAAGAGCGAGCATCTAGCAAGCAAAGATAGAAGTGATTTCGAAGGTATGGTCATCTTGCCTGCAAGGTTCTCAGAGTTGTCGAAGGCCTGATCCTCGTAGGAGTTCTCAACAGGTTCCTCGTACACGTACTCGTCTCCCGGCTCTACTCAAGGCAAGAACACAAGCAACGGAACCACAATCAAACAAGGAACAATGCACAAACAATATGATGCAAAACATGACATGCTATGCGAGATGTGATATGCAATGCATATGTATGCTCCGGAAGGAAAATGATGAACCAGGCATCAACTTGGCAAACCAAGTATGCCGCTGGAAAGGTGAGATGATTTCGGTTGAAATCGATATAAAGATCACCGGAATCGGACGCACGGTTTGCGAATGACAAGCAAAACAAGAATGACGCAAATCTGCGTTTAACAGCATGATGCTACTTAGCACACAACAAGAAACTATGATACAACACCTCAACATAAAAACAAAGCATATGGCAGCGATCTACAGGAGATGCTTAACAAAAGAGGAACACTGAGCTACGGCTAAATCACATCATAACATGTTCAAACAAGCATGGTGAAAGTGCAAAAAATATCAGGTTCACAGACTTAGTGAAAATACTAGTATGCCAGAAATTAACATCAGGAAGGCATGTTTAGAGCAAGCAAACAACAAGCTACAGGAACTTACAATAGCAAAACAAGGCATGACATGATTCTACTCAAAGCATATATCAATAGTCCCTTACTGACAATAAGCCAAAAAGGACTAGAGGATATGATGGCACCCATGTAAACATAGCAAGTTTTATTACAGATTTCAGACTTAGCAGAAAAACTGGGCATGGCAAAAACAGATTCAACATGGCATCTTCGTGAGCTCGATGCACTCACTACAGAGCATCTCATGATAAACTAATCATACACCCATCAAGAAGACATGGCATAGAAGCTATACATGGCAAGAACAACATCATAGCATACACGGATCAACTACAACGACCTCGTGAAAATTGAATCTCATGCAAACAATCTGCCAGGAAACATTTTCAAGCAAAAGTAGAGCACGAAAATGACATGCTAGACTACTCCATAAATGCCAACAAAGGCATGGATGGATAGAGCACATACATATGTTCAAAACACCCTTACTGATCATGCTCAAAAAGGGCATAGATCTCTTTGTAACAACATGAACATATGGCATAAAAATAACAGCAGGACAAGACTTAGTGAAAACACTAAGTTCCTGAAATCAGCAACATTATCATCCCTACTTTGCATGCTTGTTCTAGTCAACACATAACTCACAAAAATACATGGCATACACCCCTGGAAAGATGGCATGGCATAGTTTAACACACATGTAGGACTCAAGTTCATAAGGTGCACACATTAATCATGGCAAAAATGATAAAAGAGCTCGTGCTGATAAGATTCTGGAACTAACGATCTGAAGCCCTCTTCCAACAGCATTTCGGGCATCAAGATGAGCTCAAATGCAAATGATGCAATGGAAAGAAATGATGTACTCTTCGAGGCGAACAATTTGACATATTATACGCCCGAAACAGATTTACGGGTGCGGAGATGTGATGCGACGAAAATGCCACAAAATTATTGCAGAAAAGGACTTAGTGAGATTTGGGGGGAAGAAGTCAACCTAGGGTTCGTCGGCGCGCGAACCGAGACGGCGGCGGATCTCGCCGGAGTTGCTCCGGTGGCCGGATCCGGGCGCGGGGACGCCAGATCTGGGGCCAGGGACTGCGGGGACGCGGCGGAGGGGCGCGGCCGGCGGCGGATGGCGCGGGGCGTCGGCGGGCGCGGCGGCCGGCGGTGGTCCGGGCGGCGAGCTGCGGCGCGGCGGCGGCGGCGAGCGGCGGCGGCGGCGGACCGGCGGGGTCGCGGGGCGCTGGGCGGAGCGGGCGGCGGCGCTCGCGGGCCACGGGGGCTGGCGACGGGCCGAGCGGGCCGCGGCGGCGGTGGGCAGCGCGGGTGCCACGTGGCAGCCCGCCACTGGCTGCGGGCGGCGGCGCGACTTCGTCCGGCGGCGGCAGACGTGTCCGCCCGCGCGGAGAGGAACGGGGCTAGGGTTAGGGTGGTTTTGACCTGGGATTTTGGGGGAGAGGGTGTTTTTATAGGTAGAGGGAGCTAGGAGGCTCCAAATGGGGTGCGGTTTTCGCCCACACGATCGTGATCGAACGACCGAGAGCATGGAGGTGACTTAGATGGGTTATTGGGCTGTTTTGGAGGGGTGTTGGGCTGCAACTTAAAAGAGGCCTTCGCGAGAGTGCGGTTAACCGTTGGAGTACCAAACAAACTCCAAATGACCCGAAACTTGACAGGTGGTCTACCGGTGCTAAACCAGGGCCACTTGGCAAGGCTCGGTCCATTCCGAGAATGTTCAACACCCGCACACGGGAAAAGAACAAGAGGGGTGCGCCGGTGCATGTGGGAGTGTCGGATTGCAAAACGAACAACGGGAAAAATGCTCGGATGCATGAGACGAACACGTATGCAAATGAGATGCACATGATGACATGATATGAGATGCATGACATGGACAAAATGCAAAACGAAAACAAAACCCAACCACGGAGGGAATAACATAGCACATGGCCGAAAATGGCAAGAGTTGGAGTTACAAATATGGAAAGTTACATCCGGGGTGTTACACATGTTCACCCTTTTGACTTGGGGGGAAATTTCTTCTGCCCCCCTGTGTTCGATGGTCGGGGTTCCTCGTCATCGTCATCGCTTTGCGACCCTTTCTGCTTATTCTCGACATTTAACTTGCCGGCCTATTTGAAGACCCAACATTCCTTGTTGGTATGAGTGGCTGGTTTATTAGGAGTGCCATGGATTTGGCATGGTCGATCTAGTATGCGGTCCAGATTGGACATGCTCGGATTATTTCTCTTAAATGGCTTCTTCCGCTGACCGGACTTAGAGCCACTGAATCTGGCGTTGACCGCCGTGTCTTCGGTGTTATCACCGTTGTTTCGACGCTTATGTCTACTGTGTCGGGGCTTGCCATTGCTGTTTATGGCTTCAGAAGTGCCAGGTTTGCTTGTATTGTTGTTGCTACGGGCTAGCCAGCTATCTTTGCCCGCACAAAAGCGGGTCATGAGTGTCGTAAGGGCTAACATTGAATTCGGTTTTTCCTGGATGAGGTGTCTGGCCAGCCATTCGCCGCGGATGCTGTGCTTAAAGGCTGCTAGGGCTTCGGCATCCGGAGAGTCGACAATCTCGTTCTTTTTAGTTAAGAACCTAGCCCAGAATTTCCTAGCTGACTCTCCGGGCTGTTGGATTATGTGACTTAAGTCATCAGCATCCGGAGGTCGGACATATGTGCCTGGGAAGTTGTCGAGGAAGGCGTCCTCGAAGTCCTCCCAGCTGCCAATGGAGTTTTTGGGTAGGCTGTTCAACCAGTGTCTAGCTGGTCCCTTGAGTTTGAGCAGGAGGCATTTGATGGCGTGAAGATCATCACCGCAGGCCATATGAATATGGAGAAGAAAGTCCTCAATCCATACCGCGGGGTCTGTTGTGCCATCATATGATTCGATGTTCACGGGTTTAAACCCTTCTGGGAAATTGTGTCCCATTACTTCATCAGTGAAGCAAAGGGGGTGTGCAGCGCCTCTATATCGGGCCAAGTCGTGACGTAGCTCTGATGGAGTTCGTCTGCAGTTTTCGGCCCGGGCATGGTTATGTTTGTCACTTTCGGCCGGATGGCCGTCGTCGCGCATCGGGGCACGCCCCCGTGATCCATAGATAGATCTTGTCTGACCTGCTATGTTTTCCAAGTCGCGCCGCAGGTCATGTGTATATCCCCGAGCTGTTGTATTTCTGTTTGTTCGGCGACGTAATGCGGACTGGTGTTCGACTCAAGGTGTCGCTTTGTCCCGGCCATGTGGTGGTCGGTCAGCCACATTGCACCTTGGTAGGACGGGCTCCAGCGCCTCGTCATCGAACTGTGGTAACAGTCTGTGCTTCGAGTAGCTTTTGGTTGGGCGCTCGAGGCCATATTCCTCGGCTGCCAGGACATCAGTCCATCTTTCATTGAGCAGATCTTGATCAGCTTCAAGCTACTGCTCCTTCTTTTTCAGGCTTCTTGTAGTGGCAATTAGCCGACGCTTAAAGCGTTCCTGTCCGGCGGGCTCCTTAGACACGGTGAAATCTTCATCACCGAGGCTCACCTCGTCCTCGGAGAGCGGAAGGTAGTTGTTATCCTCCGAGTCTTCATTCATGGCCTGTTTGCCAGGGTTGACTCGCCCATCCTCCCATTCCTCCTGCTCGTAGGTTGGTGCAACGGGGTCTTCATTGTCTTCGGCATCGCCCGGAGTGTTGTTTTCTCCTGTGATGGTATTGCTGTTTTTACTATGGCGTAGCTTAGAGCGGCGCCGCTGACGCCGTCGCTTTGGTTGTATCTCAGGAGGTTTATCTTCGACGAGATTTTCATTGTCGCCGTTGTTTTCTTTGGGTGTATCCACCATGTATATGTCGTATGAGGAGGTGGCTGACCAATGCCCTGTATGTGGTGGTTCCTGCTCCTCTCCGGCATCGTCGTCCATACCGTCGATGTCTATGGAGTCGTAATCAAGCATTTCGGTTAAGTCGTCGACAGTGGCTGTAAAGTGGGTGGTGGGTGGGAAATGAAGTTCTTCGTCATCCACTTCCCATTCGAGACGGACATAGTTCGACCGAGAGTCCCCCGACAAGCAGAGGGAATTTAATGAGTTTAACACGTCGCCAAAAGGCGAGTGCTAGAAGATGTCCGCGGAGCTGAACTCCAAGACCGGCGCCCAATCAGGCTCGATGGACACGGATGCAAGCGGTCCAGAACCCATGGCCAGAGACGAGTCCGAGGTTCCGGTGACACAAGCCCAGCTCGATGTTGGGTCCGTGTGCGGCTCGAGCACCGCTGAGTCTGCGGCCTCCGTGGCGGGGTCAAGCTTCCCATCTTCGGATGATGCAGTCGCTCCAGATCTTGGGCCAGAGCGGTCACAGGCGCTATCTCCTACGCCCGGCCAGATGACAGATCTAGGTCATGTTCATCGTGGTGGCCGGGGACATCCGTCATGGGCTCGAACCCATCGAAGATCAAATCTCGATGGATATCGGCCACAAAATTCAGGCTTCCAAATCTGACCTGATGGCCAGGGGCGTAGCTATTGATCTGCTCTAGATGGCTAAGCGAGTTGGCCCGCAGTGCGAAGCCGCCGAATACAAAGATCTGTCCGGGGAGAAAGATCCCCCATGGACTATGTTGTTGTAGATGATCGATGGAGCCATCAAGCCTTCTGGTGACGACGCAGCGGAACTCTCAATGGAAGCACCAATGTCGGTGTCAAAACCGGCGGATCTAGGGTAGGGGGTCCCGAAATGTGCGTCTAAGTCTAATGGTAACAGGAGGCGGGGGAAACAATGTTTACCTAGGTTCGGGCCCTCTTTATGGAGGTAATACCCTACTTCCTGCTTGATTGATCTTGATGAATATGAGTATTACAAGAGTTGATCTACCACGAGATCATAATGGCTAAACCCTATAAGTCTAGCCTATGAGGTTATGATTGTTGTGGTTGAACCCTAGAAGTCTAAACCCTCCGGTTTACATAGACACCGGGAGGGGCCAGGGTTGTACAAAGTTGGTTACAGAGAAAGGAATCTACATATCCGAATCGCCAAGCTTGTCTTCCACGCAAAGGAGAGTCCCATCCGAGCATGGGACGAAGTCTTCTATCTTGTACCTTCATAGTCCAACAGTCCGGACCAAGTATACAGTCCGGCTGTTCGAGGACCCCTTAATCCGGGACTCCCTTAGTAGCCCCTGAACCAGGCTTCAATGACGATGAGTCCGGCACGCAGATTGTCTTCGGCATTGCAAGGCGGGTTCCTTCTCCGAATACTCCAACATAGCCTTCCAAACATAGAAAACGTGTCCGACTCTGCAAAACAAGTACCACACACAACTGTAGAGAGTATAATATTTCACGAGTCCAATCTGCTGACAACTTTTTGTAGCGTGACATCATGCCACTGCCCGGTTATTATTCGAACCGTTTTTTACAAAGTTGGTTACACAGAAAGGAATCTACATATCCGAATCGCCAAGCTTGTCTTCCACGCAAAGGAGAGTCCCATCCAGACATGGGACGAAGTCTTCTGTCTTGTACCTTCATAGTCCAAGAGTACAGACCAAGTATACAGTCCGGCTGTGCGAGGACCCCTTAATCCGGGAGTCCATCAGCGTGTGTGTGTGTGTGCGTGTGAGTGTTGCGTGCGTGCGTGGCTGCGTGTGTACGTGTGAGTGTTGTGTGCGTGCGTGGGTGCATGTGTTCATGTGAGTGTTGCATGCATGTAGTTTGTGTGCATGCGTGCGTGTGTGTATAATCACCACACCAGCTCCTGTGTGTTAAAACAGACGGCTCAGCATACCAATACAAGGCCACCTTGTCCGCTTGCCCGCGGTCATGACTTCGAACCACCGTCCAATATTTTTTGTCGTTGTTTTCATTCTTACTAGTAAGATGCCCGTGCGTTGCACATAACATCAAGATGCATTTGTATGACTAGTTTATCTTGTGAGAGAAAAGGATGAACGAGGGAAGGCCTTATTTGCAAATGTGGAGAGGTGTGTGGGTACCTTTTTGCAGAATTGCCATAGTTTCTTTTCTATCTGTCAGATATAAATCGGACGACCTATATTGCAGGATGGCAAGCACACCATCATCATCAACTCTATTTTTTATAAGAGTGTATTTTATAAGAGTGTAGATGTAGATTAGATACAAGCCGACATGTGGGCCCAATGGTAGTGAGATAATGTGATGCAACACAAGAGGTGCCACGTGGAGCGTTTAACTGGTCAACTAGTCGTGTCTTGAGCAAATACAGAGTTGTACGGTGAGCTCATGACTGTATAATAACCACAAAACGTAAATGGTGACCGTAATGAGTGGATTCTGAAGTCCAATGTACGTATCGTGCTTTCGCTTCAAATACAATGATCGTCACTGTATATATCGCGAGAGAAAGAAGAAACATGCATGAATGTTCTGAGGGAAGGACCTAGAGATAGTTTGTGTGCGTACGTGAAAGGGGCATAGAGGGGGGGGGTATGCGATGGAGAGAGATGCTCTTCGTTTCTCTTTATTATGAGTAACTTTATATATAGTATAAAAATATAAAAATTCACAGTGCGGAATAAATATCATTGTGGGCACCATGCAATGCAAATTAGCGTTCATACTCCTCCATATAACTTTGTAATGTTGTATACATGTAGAAATTCTAAAATAATTTTTGGCCACACTTTATTCAAAAGGAATGTTCTATGCGAAATAAACGTGAAGAGAGGGATTTTTAGATCAATGGGGTACGTGATGTAACATGTGTGAATGTGTAGTTGATGCATTTGGCAGGGCCTAGAGAGGTATGTGTGTGTATTACGTATTCGAGAGAGGCATGGATAGAGGGGTCGGCGGGGGGGGGGCATGGGAGAGATATCACAAGAAATGAGAGTGGTCTAGAGAGAGACGAATATGACGTCACGGCGAGAGATTCCCTTGAGTGTGTATATGCAAGGGGGGAGGGGATATAGGCACCAGGAGAATTTTTTTGTGTGGTGTCTGTGTTGGCATGTGTGGGTGTGAGAAGATAACGAGGCGTGGGGGCAGAGGGTGTGTCACTGCATGAGGTCCGGTGGGTCGAGGTGAGGCCCTTCGTTCGGTTCCGTCCTGCGCCACATTGGTCGGCCCGTGACACATTTAGGGAGACCCATGGATGACTAGTCGTACAAGACAAAGCTGGCTAGGATTTGTAACCCTAGGTTCTCGGACTAAGGTAACCCCTTATCTCTGATATTACTATTCATCCAACCTAACTTTAAGTGGCATCCTACAGAATGCTCTGCTAGAATCATACTCATCGATTAGGAAGAGAGGTGTGAGACAATGCTTGAGAGACAGGCCTAAAGATAATGTGCGTACAGGAGACACGTAGGCAGGTTATGTATATAGAAAGGGTCGATGGAGATTGTGCGTGTGTATGCTTGTGAGAGGAAGAGTGCTTGTGATAAAGGTTAGTGAAAACAGTCGTAAATGGTTACGAGAGGGGGAGGGTTATATCGAGAGCATGTCTGCGAGAAAGACACCTCGGGAGAGAGTGTGTGAGCATGTGTGAGAGACCACCAATGGAGAGTGAAACTACATGTAAAGTCTGATGTACACATTGACTAAAGACATAAATTGTATCCAAATATTAGGATGGGATCATGATATTTGCAATTCGCGTAAGGAATGGTCATTGATCCATCAGACATCTAGATTCTATTGAATTTGAGCATGTCTATGTTATTATTCGACACAATTGATCCACATAGTTAGTATTTTGAACTCCAGACAATGCATCACTTTAGCAATCGAATATAAACGTGAGTATAGTTCATGTTGTGTGTGTAAAGCACATTATACATATGAAAGTTACACAATGAACATTATAAATAGCTACCTATGAACTAGCATACATTTGAATTCAACTTAAGGTGGTTTAAAAAATCGAATTCAACATGAAGTCCATTCAATTATTTGAATTTGATATCATGGCATTTGTAAATCATACCTAAATATGGTGGCACCAATCTTTGCTCTAATTTTGTACATAATAGCATATGTAGTCGTGTATAAAATAGATTCAAATTTAGCTCCTCCATTCCAAAATAATCGTAGTTATAGGATTTTGAAGTGTCAAAATTTCAAAAAGAAGCGGATAATTTAATGAGGTTTTCAAACATACAAGGTCAAATTTAACATTGTCTATTTAGGTCAATCCTCAAAGTTCAAGAGTACTCTAAACGTGAATGCTTGTGTTTCAAAATTTCGAACAAAGCGCCAAAAGAGCCTCTACTCGCACAAAACCGTGTGAGACCAATGTTTGGTAGTACAAGGAAATTACTTTTCTAATAACTCCGACCCGTGAAACCTACCGGCCCGACGTCCAAAGGTCTAAACTGGGGTAGGTTTGTAGCTTCATCTAGATGCCATGCAACCACCTCCGAAAAACAGTCATACACAATGGCCGCCTAAGCACACATGCGCGCGACCGAAATCGCTCCCGCCCACTATTTGGGACACCTGGGATTACCATCCTACCCCCGACCCGCAGTAGGTCCGAAATTTAAGAGGGGGCAAAGTTTGTACTTTCCCCAAACTTCAAACAAGCGCGTCCCATCTTCTGTTCAAAAAAGCCAAAAACAAGCGCGTCCCAGACCGAAACATGGTTCTCCCTTAGCTCCCCCCTCCCCCTGCCCACCCGTCCGATTCCCCATTCATACTCCATGGGTGCAAAAACTACCTCTCCACCAGCCGCGAAACCTCAGCGTCCTCCGTCCGCCACCCCATCCCACCCATCAACCGCCGCCCTCCTCCATCACGCCGGAGCCGATACCCCGACGTTGTCGTCCACCGCAACCTCAACCGCAACGCCCTCCACGGCTAGTAGTTGAAGCCGAGGCCAAGCCGTCCGTTCCCGAGCCAGTTCAACCACGCCGTCCTTCGCCTCACCGCTGCCTCTCCAACTTCACCACCGTCCACCGCACTGGAGCTATTCCTGCTACGCCGTCCTTCGCCACCTCAGATTTGCTTCCCCTCCGCCGATATACGGCCACGGCCACACAGTCAACAATTTGGCCATGGGTTCCAAAACATCGGTTCCCCCGAGAGAAAAAGAAGATCATCGCGACATATGGAGGAGACCAAACTAGCAACCAGAAATGGTACTCCTCTTCCCTTATTCGTGCAAATCTTACATGTCTGCTTGCACGGTATTAATCCCATAGAAGACACTAGTTGACCGCTTCTTCTTGATACTAGATGTTCCTAGTAACTCGCGATGCACAAGGTTTCTCCTCATATACTATTTCACCTTAGCTAGAGGTCTGTCGCCCCCTGGATTTCAATTCCTAGTCAGTTGATTCCCAATTAACGGAAGCATTCCCCGGTGTAACAGGAGCTAGTCCACCTACTATGCCGGGGAAGTAGCGCCTCGGTGTTTATCTTAGGGGCGTGTGGGGCCTAGAGCTGCTGGTGCCTGATTTGGAGGTCGGCCAGGACTAAAGGGATGGCCTAGGGGCGCTGCCAAGCACGGCGGTGGTGTGAGGTCGAGGGGAGGGCAGGGCGATGGAGGCAGGGGTTTGGGCCGATGGTCGTTGGCGGTTCGAGAAAGATCATCAATAGTGACTGGCGGGAGGTAGACGAAGGCCATCTTCCCGTTCCTTATAGATTGGACGGTTCATAAAAAAACTCGACTAACCTATTTATTTTCAGTCGACTGTTATCTTGATATGACCACATGTGGTGGTGTGGTGGAGGAGTACTTGCATTTCCTGTGCTCATATATTACAAAATCATACATAGTAGAATCTAATTTTGTTTTCCATGCAATGTTGTAGAGCTATCATATGTCTCCTGTCATTTATTTTTCGGCCACCTTCTACTACTGCTTTTACAGTGCACTAGTTCTGCACACACTTCACCCATACTCTCACTATTGTGTTTTTATTCAAGGGTATTTAAGAGTCTGCTTCAAGAGAAGCAGAAAAGAAAAGAGAGAAGTTGCTCCAGCTTGGTATGCAGGTAGGCAAGGCACGTTACGGCGCTATAAAGGGTGCAGTGTCAGCAGATGGAGACGGTAAACGTAGCTCTGGAGTTGATGACCTCGCTCGCAATGAACCACCATCCCAGGTGCTTGCTTTAACTTCACGGTGTCATATGTGGTTGCATGTTCCATATGGTGTCTAGCTTTTATTCGAAAGGCCGAAGTTGGTCTTTATTAAGATAAGGAAAGATATTTTTTTACATGAACCACCATCCTGTGGGCACTAGAAGACAAATAGCTAGTCAGGGCACTGGCCGAGCCAGTGACAAGCCCAGCACAGACATGCATCACCTGGAAGCCAACTAAAAAGCCACGATGGTGGCGAAGCAGCCCCGCCTCCCACCAGGCTCTCAGGTCCTAGATGATCATGCTCACCACTCCAGCCGGATGTCTAGCTTGTATTGCTTCCAATTTGGTTAAATTGCATCTGCTTAGCTTACACATTATACCTTTGAATATGACATGCCTTTCTGTTTTTGGTACATACTAGTACATCTGTCTATTAACCATGTTCTTACATCAAACTAATGTTCTTGTGTGTCCCTCATCAATCACTTATGATGAGGCAGTCGGGCAAGTGGACTACTCCTTATTTAAAGAATGCAGCGTCAGCCTCCTGACATGATTCTCCAGAAATAGCAAGGCTAGATGAAGATAGTGAACGTAGCTTTGTAGTTGATTACCGCATTTCCCCTACACTAGCATCGCAGGTTCTTGCTCTAACTTGGCAGTGTGATATGTGGTTGCATGTTGCATATGGTGTCTAGATTGTAATTCTTCCAATCTGGTTAAACTGCATGTGCTATTCCGCTTAGCTTATAAATTATACCTGTTAATGTGACATGGCTTCCTGTATTTAGTACATAGTACATCTGTCTATTAAGCATGTCCTTACATAAAACTATTGTTTTTTGCATCCCACATCAATCAATATGATGAGACACCTTTAGTATATGCAGTGCGATAATAGTTGCATCTTTCATATGATTTATAGCATGCACTGCTTCTAATTTGTTCAAATGCCATTTATGATGGGACACTTTTAACTTGGCAGAGTCATATTGGTTGCATATTTCATGTGGTGTCTAGCTTGCATTGCTTCTTATTTGTTGGAATGGTTTTTGCTTAGTTTACACAAACAGTTGTGAACATGGCATGTCGTCCTGTTTTTCATACATATTCCATCCTGGTATCATGTGTTTGCCTTACATCAAAGTAGTGATTGTCAGTATCATGCATGAATGAGTTCTGAAAAGAGAATTTTATTGCTTTTTCTTGTCGGTTTTACTTGACAATTCAAAATCAATAAAGCGGAAGGAATTTAGCAAGGCAGCGGATAAAGGTGCTCCTTCCAAATGGAGGGCCTCTACAGATTCTACTCGTCCATCCCCCCAAGATGATTTGCAAGACAACACATGCATAGACACTCAACGTAGTTGTGTTGATGATGAGCACGTCTCCCCTAGTGCACCATCACCGGTGCTCCCTCTAACTTGGCACTATTATATGTGGTTGCATGTTATGTGTGATGTCTAGCTTGTATTGCTTCTAATTTTGTTGAATTCCATCTGCTTAATTTACACATTATACTTGTGAATAAGACACGGTTCCTATTTCTAGAACATACAATATCTGTCTATAACACCATGTTCTTACATCAAATTACTACTATTGTGTAACCTGCAACAATCACTTATCATAAGACACGTTTGACTTGGGAGTGTGATATAGGTTACATCTCGCATTCTTTTCTAGCTTGAACTACTAATTTATTGAAATGGCACTTATGACAAGATAGTTTTAACTTGGTAGAGTGATATTCGTTGCATCTTTCATATGGTGTCTAGCTTTCATTGCTTCTAATTTGTTGAAATGCCTTCTCCTTAGTTTACACATCATAAGCTGTGAATATGCAATGATGTGAATATGCAATGGCACTAATGACGAGAGACCTCTAACTTGGTAGTGTGATGTTGTTTCCAACCCTAGGCGTAGGGGGGCCCAAGGGGGGGTGCACCAGCCCACCAGGGGCTGGTTCCCCTCCCACTTCAACCCATGGGGCCCTCCGGGATAGGTAGCCCCACCCGATGGACCCCCGGGACCCTTCCGGTGGTCCTGGTACAATACCGGTGACCCCCAAAACTTTCCCGATGGCCGGAACTCGACTTCCCATATATAATTCTTTACCTCCGGACCATTCCGGAACTCCTCGTGACGTCCGGGATCTCATCCGAGACTCCGAACAACTTTCGGTTTGATGCATACTAATATCTCTACAACCCTAACGTCACCGAACCTTAAGTGTGTAGACCCTACGGGTTCGGGAGACATGCAGACATGACCGAGACGCCTCTCCGGTTAATATCCAATAGCGGGATCTGGATACCCATGTTGGCTCGCACATACTCCTTGATGATCTCATCGGATGAACCATGATGTCGAGGATTCAATCAACCCTGTATACAATTCCCTTTGTCAATCGGTACGTTACTTGCCCGAGACTCGATCGTCGGTATCCCAATACCTCATTTAATCTCGTTACCGGCAAGTCACTTTACTTGTACCATAATGCATGATCCCGTGACCAGACACTTGGTCACATTGAGCTCATTATGATGATGCATTACCGAGTGGGCCCAGAGATACCTCTTCGTCATACGGAGTGACAAATCCCAGTCTGGATTCGTGCCAACCCAACAGACACTTTCGGAGATACCCGTAGTGCACCTTTATAGTCACCCAGTTACGTTGTGACGTTTGGCACACCCAAAGCACTCCTACGGTATCCGAGAGTTGCACAATCTCATGGTCTAAGGAAATGATAATTGACATTTGGAAAAGCTCTAGCTAAACGAACTAGATGATCTTTGAGCTATGCTTAGGATTGGGTCTTGTCCATCACATCATTATCCTAATGATGTGATCCCGTTATCAATGACATCCAATGCCCATAGTCAGGAAACCATGACTATCTGTTGATCAACGAGCTAGTCAACTAGAGGCTTACTAGGGACATGATGTGGTCTTTGTATTCACACGTGTATTACGATTTCTGGATAACACAGCTATAGCATGAATAAGAGGCAATTATCATGAACAAAGAAATATAATAATAACCATTTTATTATTGCCTCTAGGGCATATTTCCAACAGGTAGTTGCTGGAGTCAAGTTACAGTTGCATGCTTCTTTATATGTAGTCTCACAGTTTGATGTACACTAACACATCCTATGTTTGTTGTTGGACTAGCACCTAGGCACAAGAGGAAACAAACATCAGGGATAATGCTTGATAGGTTAACTAAATCTAGAGGAGGAAGAATGGAGATCTGTTTTGAGGCAGGTTTAAAAAGGCCACGTGATGCTATAGAGTCAGCCAAGTTAGTATCAGAGGTAGCGGTTGCCGTTAGGTGTCATGTATGTATCCTCCCAACATGGATTCAGTACAGGAATGACAAAGACGAAACCCAGATCAACACCTTCCTTGACCATTTATCTGTAAGTATGGTTATGTATGGAAACTAGTAATATCGTCTTGCTTTGTCCCATACTTTCTAGGTTGCTGGTAATGAGACTCCCATAATTTTCAACAGATGAGGTTCAAGTTGGATAGCCAAGATGATTCAACCAGACAAGCTTGCACCCATGTTTTCAAGTTTGCTCTGTGACAGTATCGGTATAACTTCAAGAAAACTCACTTTGAAGGAAAGGCTAACAGTGAACTTGCCCAAACATCTCTAGTGGAAAATATATCGGATGAAGACTGGAGAGGCCTCGTTAAACACTGGTCTGATCCGAAGTTTCAGGTACATTATATATATGTGATCAGATCACATGTTGAAGTCCTATTTACGAATGTGACACACAAATCTATCTTCTTGTAGGTGAACTGTTCAAAGAACAAGGCCAACCGTACGAAAGTGAAATTCCAACAGCCGACAGGATCTCGTAGCCATATTGCACACTGCGAGGCTCTTGTAATTAGTTGTTGTTTCACTCTTTTTGCTGTACCATATTATCAGATCTATATTGACTTGTTCCAAATGCAGAGGAAAGCTCGCAAGGACCAAAAAGTACCTGAACCAAATGTTGTGGAAATCTTCAAGGACTGTCACACCAGCAAGAAGAAGGGCATGACTACACCTGTCAAAGCAGCTGTTGTAAGTCCTTACTCCTCATGCCTTTTAACTACTACTTACTCCGACTTGTGCCTTGAACTGCATGGTTTGCAGCCAATGTCTATTACTTTTTTCAATTTTATACACAATTATCTTAGCGTATCATTGCACCTTACAAGGTTTAAAAGAGAGGAGTGATGTTCCTTTGATCTTGACCTGTAATCTAGTTCCGTGTTGGACTTGCCCACACAATGTTACAATTGCTTGTTTGTCTGTTCTTAGTTGTTTTGTGATATGAATGATGTCATACTATGCTTACCATATTATAAACTCCGTCTCTTTATCCTTATCCCTCAATACAATGTGAAGAAATAGACAATACATTAGCGATGGTACATGGTCATATGTTTGGAACCTGGTTTTATTATCTACTTTGCAATAAAATACAACTAATATTTTACATGGGTTCACCAGAATAAGTTCAGTATATAGACCAAAGCTATTTTGTTTGGTTTTGCTGCCTCCTTAATATCTTCTGTTCTGGTACTACTAATGTAAAAACTAAACTTTTCAGCAAGCTATGGAAAATGGTATAACCGCAATGGTAGAACCGCCACCTTTTGAAGGTGGTGAGGCAACTATAACCGCAATGTCAGCTCTTGCTGCAGTGGGTCAGCACCTATCCACTAACAGTGCCAAAAGCACGTCCCTGCGTAATACTGGGTTGGTTGTTAAGGCAATCTCGTCCAAACTGCCTCATGATCAAGATATGCAAGCTCAAAACAATGTTGTATCTGCGCTCCAGACACAAGTCCATTCCCTCACAGAGACTCTTTGTGAAGCAAGGACAGACATTGTTCGATGTCGTCAAGATATGCATTGTTTTGAAACCAGACTATCAGACATTTGCTATGTTGTTCAGGAGCCTAGGAGAAAGGAAGGCGAAGGTTATGGTGCTCCATCGGACAATACAACATGAAAACATAACAGTCAGTTCAAATGAACTGAGCTTCTGAACTTCTGGTGGTGCATTTATCTGCTAGACTGTTAACTTTTATGCCAACCTTCCTTTTGTTTTATAGTTGTAATTTGTTTTTGTGCGATACAAAATTTGTTCTTAAGTGCAGCCACTGGCTGAAGAAAATAGCAAGCCATTTTTGTATAGTGTAGGGTGTTCCCTATATTTGCACTGGTGGCAATCTTTCATGCCGAGTGGATGGAATCTATGCAATCTTCTTAATAGCCTAGCGTTAGTTTCGGCCTTATTTATTTCCTAGTCAATAGGCCAAAAGCTAACATGGGCTGGAAACAGCCCATGTGAATCACGGGCCATTAACGGGTACAAAGAAATTTACTATTCATCATGGGCTAGAGTCACCGTGGGCCTCTAAAGGGCCTAAAGATACGAAGGCATCATATGGGTCGAAAGACGTCGTGAGCCATATATGGGCTGAAAGTGAAACGGGCTGGTGTTGTATTCGACGGCCCACATGATGTTGTTCGGCCGATTTCCATTAGGCCCTAACGGGCCATGAGTTATCGGGCCGTAAAATGGGCTATTTGCGAAGAGACCGTTAACAGGCTTTTCATGGGCCATCCGGTTAACTTTTGACCAAGTCAAACTGGCTGTCTTTGTAAGCTAAATGGGCCAGTGGTGGGCCGTCGCACGTGTCGACATATCATAGGCGCCTATCTGACCCATTGACGAGCTGACACGTGTTTCATCCAGCCAATCAGAATTTTACACGTGGAAATTGCCCATTGGTCCGGGCTGTTAACGGGTTATCGGATCCAAAACCCGACCTGATAGCTTAACGGGGTTCCGTTATGGTGGATGCCATGTGTCGGTCACCCTTGATGAAAGCACTTCTGTGACGCGCGATTTATCGTCATGGAAGTGGACACTTCTGTGATGATAATTTTGGTAATGTCATGGAACACTTCTACGACAGCAAATGTATGACTATCTTGATTCTGTCATAAAATCATCATGGATGTACATGCATGACAAAAATCACGACCTACTATGACAAACACGTATCATCACGGAAGTGTATTTTGTTTGTAGTGGTTCAAAACGTCTCTGAAGTCTCGATTCTAAGCCATAAAGCATGGCACACTGAACTATCGAGTAGTCATCAACACGTGTCTGCCAGGCATTTACAATGTCTGCAGTTGCTGGTGTAGGTGGTACACCTAGCGGTGCTTCCAGGACGTAATTCTTCTGTGCAGCAATGCGGATAATCCTCAAGTCATGGACCCAGTCCGTGTAATTGCTACCATCATCTTTCAACTTATCTTTCCCTAGGAACGCATTACAATTCAAGGGAACGGTAGCACGGGCCATTGATCTACAACAACATAGACATGCAAAAACTATCAGGACTAAGTTCATGATAAATTAAAGTTCAATTAATCATATTACTTAAGAACTCCCACTTAGATATACATCCCTCTAGTCATCTAAATGATCACGTGATCCAAATCAACTAAACCATGTCCGATCATCACGTGAGATGGAGTAGTTTTCAATGGTGAACATCATTATGTTGATCATATCTACTATATGATTCAAGTTCGACCTTTTGGTCTCAGTGTTCCGAGGACATATCTGCATATGCTAGGCTCGTCAAGTTTAACCCGAGTATTCTGCACGTGCAAAACTGGCTTGCACCCGTTGTATGTGAACGTAGAGCTTATCACACCCGATCATCACGTGGTGTTTCGGCATGACGAACTGTAGCAATGGTGCATACTCAGGGAGAACACTTATACCTTGAAATTTAGTAAGGGATCATCTTATAATGCTACCGCCGTACTAAGCAAAATAAGATGCATAAAAGATAAACAGCACAAGCAATCAAAATATGTGACATGATATGGCCATCATCATCTTGTGCTCATGATCTCCATCACCGAAACATCATCACGATCTCCATCGTCACCGGCTTGACACCTTGATCTCCATCGTAGCATCATTGTCGTCTCGCCAACTATTGCTACTATGACTATCGCTACCGCTTAGTGATAAAGTAAAGCAATTACATGGCGATTGCATTTCATACAATAAAGCGACAACCATATGGCTCCTGCCAGTTGCCGATAACTCTGTTACAAAACATGATCATCTCATACAACAATTTATATCTCATCATGTCTTCACCATATCACATCACAACAAGCCCTGCAAAAACAAGTTAGACGTCCTCTACTTTGTTGTTGCAAGTTTTACGTGGCTGCTACGGGCTTCTAGCAAGAACCGTTCTTACCTACGCATCAAAACCACAACGATTTTCCGTCAAGTGTGCTGTTTTAACATTCAACAAGGACCGACCGTAGTCAAAATCGATTCAACTAAAGTTGGAGAAACGGACACCCGCCAGCCACCTATGTGCAAAGCACGTCGGTAGAACCAGTCTCATGAACGCGGTCATGTAATGTCGGTCCGGGCCGCTTCATCCAACAATACCGCCAAATCAAAGTAAGACGTTGGTGGTAAGCAGTATGACTATTATCGTCCACAACTCTTTGTGTTCTACTCATGCATATATCATCTACGCATAGACCTAGCTCGGATGCCACTGTTGGGGAACATAGTAATTCAAAAAAAAAAATCCTACGATCACGCAAGATCTATCTAGGAGATGCATAGCAAAGAGATGGGAGAGTGTGTCCACGTACCCTCGTAGACCGAAAGCAGAAGCATTTAGTAACACGGTTGATGTAGTCGAACATCTTCACGATCCAACCGATCCAAGTACCGACCATACGGCACCTCTGTGTTCAGCACACATTCAACACGATGATGTCCCTCGAGCTCTTGATCCAGTTGAGGACGAGGGAGAGTCCCGTCGGCATGACGGCGTGGCGACGGTGATGATGAAGTTATCGGCGCAGGGCTTCGCCTAAGCACTACGACGATATGATCGAGGTGTTAAACTATGGAGGGGGGCACCGCACATGGCTAAGAGATTGTCTGTTGTGCTTTGGGGTGCCCCTGCCCCCGTATATAAAGGAGGAGAGGGAGAGGCCAGCCGGCCCTGTAGGGCACGCCAAGAGGGAGGAGTCCTACTAGGACTCCAAGTCCTAGTAGGATTCCACTTGGTGGAAGGGGGAAGAAGGAAGAGAGAGGGAGAGGAAGAGGAAAAGCGGGGCCGTGCCCCCTCCCCTAGTCCTATTCGGACTCCCCAGGGGGGGGGCGCCACCCCTTTGTGGGCTGTCCTCTCTCTCCCCTATGGCCCATGATGGCCCATTGCTTCCCCGGGGGGTTCCGGTAACCCCTCCGACACTCCATTTTTACCTAGTACAACTCGGAACTCTTTCGATGTCCGAATAACATCGTCCAATACATCATACTTTATGTCTCGACCATTTCGAGACTCCTCGTCATGTCTGTGATCACATCCGGGACTCGGAACAATCTTCGGTCATCAAATCACATAACTCATAATATAAATCGTCATCGAACGTTAAGTGTGCGGATTTTACGGGTTTGAGAACTATGTAGACATGATCGAGACACATCTCCAATCAATGACCAATAGCGGAACCTAGATGCTCATATTGGCTCCTACATATTCTACAAAGATCTTTATTTGTCAAACCGCGCAACAACATATGTTGTTCCCTTTGTCATTGGTATGTTACTTGCCCGAGATTCGGTCGTTGGTATCATCATACCTAGTTCAATCTCGTTACTGGCAAGTCTCTTTACTCGTTATGTAATGGTTCATCCTGGAACAAACTCATTAGTCACATTGCTTGAAAGGCTTATAGTGATGATCATTACCGAGAGGGCCCAGGGATACCTCTCCGATATAGGGAGTGACAAATCCTAACCTTGATCTATGCCAACTCAACAAACACCTTCGGAGACACCTGTAGAGCATCTTTATAATCACCCAGTTATGTTGTGATGTTTGATAGCACACAAAGTGTTCCTCCGTATTCGAGAGTTGCATAATCTCATAGTCTGAGGAACATGTATAAGTCATGAAGAAAGCAGTAGCAATAAAACTGTAACGATCATAATGCTAAGCTAACGGATGGGTCTTGTCCATCACATCATTCTCTAATGATGTGATCCCATTTATCAAATTACAACTCATGTCCATGGTTAGGAAACATAACCATCTTTGATTAACGAGCTAGTCAAGTAGAGGCATACTAGGGACACTGTGTTTTGTCTATGTATTTACACATGTACTAAGTTTTTGATAAATACAATTCTAGCATGAATAATAAACATTTTTCATGATATAAGGAAATATAAATAACAACTTTATTATTGCCTCTAGGGCATATTTCCTTCACTAGGTGCAAGACCCACTGCAGGAGCAACTCGGGACGTTATGAACGTCTGGTAGAGCAAAGCTGATGACTACTCGATAGTTTAGTGTGCCATGCTTTATGGCTTAGAATCGGAACTTCAAAGACGTTTTGAACATCATGGAGCATATGAGATGTTCCAAGATTTGAAGTTAATATTTCAAGCAAATGCCCAAGTTGAGAGATATGAAGTCTCCAACAAGTTCTATAGCTGCAAGATGGAGGCAAACAGTTCTACCAGTGAACATATACTCAGAATGTCTGGGTACAATAACCACTTGATTCAGCTGGGAGTTAATCTTCCGGATGAGAGTGTCATTGACAGAATTCTTTGCTGAATATGGTTATGCCATTGATATGAGTAAACATGAGACCTAAGTGTTATTGTGAATATGGTTAGTTCATAATCTTTGCTGAAAACTTGAATGTTGGCTTTACATATTTACAACAACAAGAGCAAATAGAGTTTGTAAAAGTTTTTCTTTATCACTTTCAGTTTGTCAACTGAATTGCTTGAGGACAAGCAAAGGTTTAAGCTTGGGGGAGTTGACACGTCTCCGTCGTATTTACTTTTCCAAACACTTTTGCCCTTGTTTTGGACTCTAACCTGCATGATTTGAATCAAACTAACCCGAACTGACGTTGTTTTCAGTAGAACTGCCATGGTGTTATTTTTGTGTAGAAATAAAAGTTCTCAGAATGACCTGAAAATCCACGGAGCAACTTTTTAGAATTAATAAAAATACTGGCGAAAGAATTATTGCCAGGGGGCCCACACCCTGTCCACGAGGGTGGGGGGCGCGCCCCCTCCGCCTGGGCACGCCCCCTGCCTCATGGGCCCCCTGGATGTCCACCGACCTCAACTCCAACTCCATATATTTGCTTTCACGGAGAAAAAAATAAGAGAGAAAGTATCATCGCGTTTTACGATATGGAGCCGCCGCCAAGCCCTAATCTCTCTCGGGAGGGCTGATCTGGAGTCCGTTCGGGGCTCCGGAGAGGGGGATTCGTCACCGTCGTCATCATAAACCATCCTCCATCACCAATTTCATGATGCTCACCGCCGTGTGTGAGTAATTCCATCGTAGGCTTGCTGGATGGTGATGGGTTGGATGAGCTTTACCGTGTAATCAAGTTAGTTTTGTTAGGGTTTGATCCCTAGTATCCACTATGTTCTGAGATTGATGTTGCTATGACTTTGCTATGCTTAACGCTTGTCACTAGGGCCTGAGTGCCATGATTTCGGATATGAACCTATTATGTTTTCATGAATATATGTGAGTTCTTGATCCTATCTTGCAAGTCTAAAGTCACCTATTATGTGTTATGATCCGACAACCCCGAAGTGACAATAATCGGGATACTTCTCGGTGATGACCGTAGTTTGAGGAGTTCATGTATTCACTTTGTGTTAATGCTTTGGTCCGGTACTCTATTAAAAGGAGGCCTTAATATCCCTTAGTTTCCACTAGGACCCCACTGCCACGGGAGGGTAGGACAAAAGATGTCATGCAAGTTATTTTCCATAAGCACGTATGACTATATTTGGAATACATGCCTACATTACATTGATGAATTGGAGCTAGTTCTGTGTCACCCTATGTTATAACTATTACATGAGGAATCACATCCGACATAATTATCCATCACTGATCCATTGCCTACGAGATTTTCACGTATTGTGCTTTGCTTATTTACTTTACCGCTGCTACTTTTACAATTACTACAAAACTGCTACTGTTATCGTTACTATCATACTACTTTGCTACTAGATACTTTGCTCCAGATACTAAGTTATCCAGGTGTGGTTGAATTGACAACTCAACTGCTAATACTTCAGAATATTCTTTGGCTCCCCTTGTGTCGAATCAATAAATTTGGGTTCAATACTCTACCCTCGAAACCTGTTGCGATCCCCTATACTTGTGGGTTATCATGCGCCGGCTGGGAACGCACTGTGCGACAGCGCGAGGGACGAGGGTTTTTGGTGTGCCAGGGTAGTCAGCTGCGGTCCTGGCAACGTTGGAGATGCCCTTTGCTCACATGCGGTCCCTGCTTGTCATTGAAAAAGCAAGACGACCCGGCATGGTCTCAGGTCCTGAGGATGCAGTTGGCCACGCTACACCACTCCGCGGACGCGTCGCGGCGCCCCGTGAAGCCTCGACGAGCTGGGTGTTTGGGTGTGTTTGGATTGTGGCCAAAGTGCACCTTACCAAAATTTTGTTCATGACCCAAAGATTGGTCTTTGTTTGGTTGGTTGCCATTTTTTGGCATGGCAATGAACTCTAGCCTACTCTAGTTCATTTTTCTTGCCAATGTCAGCCAAATCATGGGCAACAAAAACCTTAACCAAAATTTTGGCTAGCCAATGCTTTGATGGGGCAACCTTGGGCACAAACCCAACATACTATTGGTCGTGCCAGAGCACTAACGCCACCCTCGGCTCACTGAAACTGACCGTGTCCAGCGACGATGAGCATGTCGCTCACTGTGGTCGCTGTGTCCAGAGGCGGTGCTAGAGCTGGGCCACGTTGTTGGCCCCCACGACCCACATGAATGGTTGCCAGTGGCGAGGAGGTTGTGGGCCAGCTCCTCCATTGGACTAGTCTATGCTACATCGTCCCGATAGGTGTGCCCCACATGTCGGTTTCCCTTTTTCCCGGCCATATTCGAGCATCAGTGCTCCGCGTTGTACATTAGGCCTTTCACTATGTAGGCCAAGCGAGACAACTTATTGTTTATTTGAGCCGTTCAAGTATAATCATGTGTCGTTTGCTTATTTCTCATTCCTCTCCAACCCTCTTCTCCATTGATCATGTCGCCCTCCGGTCGAGTCCATCCTCCCGCATGCCTCATTTGAACATTCCGCCGAGTATCATTCGCATGTGGGCCTAGACCATGCTTGTATTTCCAATGTTGTAATTTGTCCGACAT
Source organism: Triticum aestivum (assembly GCF_018294505.1). NCBI lineage: Eukaryota > Viridiplantae > Streptophyta > Magnoliopsida > Poales > Poaceae > Triticum > Triticum aestivum. The sequence goes on from NC_057801.1 coordinate 234,448,945, forward strand.
GCATACAAGCAAATGGTTCGTTTAAAGTTTCACTTTGCCTCCACTACATGTCGCTTTGCATCTTAGTTTTGACATCCCATTCGGTTCATGCCCCGACACATGTTGACGAGATCGATTGATGTTGAGAGATCAACTGTGTGTCATGCAAGGAGATAAAGGTTTGGTATGTTTCTATGATAGAAATGACCCGCGCGGGGGGGGGGGGTCTGTGGGGATCAGAGGGAGTATATTGTATGTTCACAAGCGAAACGAACGTATTGTACCCACCCTAGTCCTCTTTCAATCAATCTCCAGACCCCGAGATGAAATCGAGAGAGACGAGTTGGGGCATGTGTGATACCTAAGGCGGATTCGAAATTTTGAACCAGTGATCATAGCATCCGCAAATCATATATAAAGGGTATTAAATGTTCATTTTGTTTTTGAACGTACAATATACTCCCTTCGATCCTTTCTAGTTTACATATAAGTTTTACGTGTAGTCAAAGTATCTCTACTTTGATCAAACTTACAGAAAAAAGTATCAACATTCAACAACGCCCAATCAATATTGTTAGATTCATATGTACTCCTAGATTTGTACTCGAGATGGTTTCCAATTTGTTTTCAACCACGTGAATGTGCTTGTTCTCGCGCATGCTCTTCCTACAAGGATTTTGCCACGTATAGCCAGTCCAATAGTAACTTTTTTAAGCTCCCTGTCCAATAGTACTAGTGGAGTACTGACAACATCTGTACTAGAGTATGCAGTGCTCATAGTAGTACTCCCTCCTTCCATTTATATAGGGCCTATGTGGAGGAGAGAGATGTGAAAAAGTAAGGGGAGTGAGCTCTCATGCAAGAGCCTAGCTATACACACATTCCTAGTTAAATACAATAAATATGAAGAAAGAGATAGAGAGGAGATGGAAGAAAGTACTAATAAAATAGCCAACCTTATAATTTTTGTTGCGGGAAATAGCCAACCTTATAGCCCACACTACTGTATGAGTGCATATAACAGATGATGGCTATAGATGACTTGGCAGTTCCTTATAGCCATCGACTTGCTATATTATTAACCCTGCTCTAATGCGTTTTTCAAAACCGCATTTGACTATTGACTGTATGCTCCTTTCACATACGAATTTTACTATATGATTTGCGTAAGTTGCATGTCATATATTATTACTCTAACATTTGGTCAAAGTTAGCCTCGAAAAACGCATTAGGCCCTGTATAGTAAATGGAAGGAGGGAGTAGTAGTTAAAGTGGATCCTCTAACGTAAGTAGCCCTGCCTTACCCTCCCTTTCGGTCACTTACTGGCGGACCCCATGCTTGCTAGGCCCCGCATGTCAGTTACTCGATGGGTTCGCCATGTCAGGGGATCCTCATCCGTAGTATACTCCCTCTGTTTTTATTTACTCTACATAAAACAGAGGGAGTGGTAGTATAAATGACGCGGGCGGGGGAGGGAGAGGTACGTCGGTTTGCTCTCAATTGCGGTCCCATAAGCGAGTGAAAACGCAAGACGAAGCGCGTTCCATTCAGTGAGTGACGTGGAGGGTCCAGCGTGCCGGCGTGCAACGGAATGCGACAAGAGCGATGTACAGTCAAAACCGATTGACCGGTCATCACGGAACCACTATTCACACCAGAACCTTCGCTGCTCGGCCTACGCCAGCCACTGCCCCAAAACCACACCTAATCTCCAGCCCGTTCCCCCACCTTTCGATCCCCTAGACCGCATCAAGCGTCCCCTAGTTCGCCGGAAAGCCATGGTGTGCCACAAGATCACGTACTACAAGATACTGATGCCGGAGCCCCGCGCAGAAATCGCGGCGACGGTCGGCGCCACAGACCTCCGTTCCCAAGCTCGCTTTGTGACAGGCCAATCCCCAAGTTCTCTGGAGCCAAGCTACAAGGAGGAGGAAGCCGATCCAATGTTCATGGTGTAGGTGACAGCGCAGAAGGCCCCCGATGGGTATGAGACGATGGATGTTGACTTCATGCCGGAGTCCGAGTCCCCCATGGTGCAGGCGGACCAGCGGTTCGACCTGGCGATACTAAAGGAGGAACGGGAGGTAGAGGCTCAACTTGACACAGAGCGCGCGCATGCCACTACCATTGAGGCTCTCCTGCAGGCGGAACCGGATGCCGTGGATGTGAACTGGGCAGTGGAGGCTCAACTTGAGGCGGAGCGCGCGGATGCCACTGCCATCGAGGCCCTCCTACTGGCGGAACCGGACGTCCTGGACTTGAACCGGGTAGCAGAGGCTCAACTTGACGCGGTGCGCGCGGATGCCGCTGTCATTGAGGCCCTCCTGCAGGCGGAACCGAACATCCTGGACTTGAATCGGGCAGCGGAGGCTCGACTCGACACGGAGCACGCGGATGCCGCTGCCATCGAGGCCCTCCTGCAGGCGGTACCGGACGTCCTCGGCTTGAACTGGGCGGTGCTCTCATCCGTGCAGAGCGCCCGCACGCTCCACGTGAACGAGTAGCTGGAGGCCAAGGACAACCACGGTGTGGGGACACACGTGGGCAGCTACGGCTGGTTCGCGCCGGCAGCCAAAGATGATGAGGCCGTCTGCTTCCATGAGCAGTGATAGTTTTTCTTTATGTTGTTGTTTTTATGGATCTTTTGCTGTGTAAAAACATATATTGTTATGCAAGTCGCCTGACTTTCATCATTTGGGTCAGTCTACCATTTCAGGTGGTTGGATGAATATCCTATGTCTCCTAACCCTTCTTCCTCACCTCTTCTTCTTCCCCAACAGACTACCGCACGGGCCGTACGGATACTCCCCAACATGTGGTTGGATAAACATACTCTATGAACGAAAATTCTATGTCAGCGGTAGGATGGCTGAGTTTGGTTTGTTCACATGTGACAACACGTGTCAGTGAGGGTGCGTTCCCTTGGTTGGGTTTGCGGCGTGCAGGAGCGACCGTGTGAGGGTGCGGTGCGACCGCGATAGCCGTGCGCAAGTGTACCTCCTTTTCATTTTGAAAACTTTAGGCAAGCTTGGCAAAAATGTGTGGCGAAGTATGGCAATGCAAGGCCTAGACCCAAATAGGATAAGTACGTACATACTAGGAGTACTAGTGTTAAAAAAGAAAGGCAGGGTTTTCCTTCGCGGGATTAATCGATACAAATCCTCGTTTGACGTGTCAATTAATGTGTATTTTTTTCTCCAAAGCACAAAGATCTAACCATCTCACTCCTCATCGCTTGATTAGTGCAGCGCCATGCAAACCAACATTCTCACTTCCGCATGCATGCAAGGTATATTAATGTCCTTGGTTGCTAGTACGAGGCAAACCCCATCAATTTTGCCTCGATTAGTGTTAGTGGCCTTTTGCAAATTGTAATTTTGATATACTGGCCTTGTGTACAAAAAAATGGAGGTAGTAACTATATTTGACTTCCTTCCCCATTGCGGTGACATCGACGATATCTCGAACATTGTGGTTTGGCGAAGTGCGTTCGATGGAGAACACCATTGAGGGAGACCACGTTAAGTCATTCGCAAGTGCTGCCTGCAAGCCGAGACAACCGCCTTATTTGCATCCAGGAAGTCTGTCGAACCAAAGGACGTGTAAATGTACTAGTACTACTAGTACACAATAGCGTCGTCCGTCTAGGTTAGTGCGGTGAGGTGGTTTCTCGAAGAAGACGATGGAGAAGCGGAGTCAGCGAAGAGTGAAGTGATGGTTGCTTCGTCCGTGCTTTGTGATTTGATGCCTCACTGCTTTGTGATTTGTGATAGAAGGGACAGGGGAGTAGACTCTGTGCTCTATACTGTACATGCGTCCAAGCACGGGAGAAAGAGGAGAGACATTGCATTTTTCTATTCCTTCAATCAATCAATCAATAAATCAATCAATCAGGGAGCTTCGGTTCCATCTTTTTGGCTTTGGCAGGACCTCCACAATAGTTCCCATGATGCCAAAAGCTATTTTCACATTTGGCTACACATTGTGGATGCCCTTAACCGTACCACTTGGTTTTGCTCATGTGTGCTATCTATACAAATCTCAGTTATATTGATCTAAAAATTTATAGAATGAAGATTCGTAAAAAGGAGGTGATTTTGCCGCGCGGATGGCGGGGGAGGTTTCTTATTTTTAGAGGACGTTGTCCTGGCAGTTTGCTAACATGCGTTCCCACGTGTCACTGCTTTACCAAGCCGATCCGCGTCCCACATGAGGCAGAACAACGGCAGAAGCAACACATGGTTAACTTGAAGAAGATGAGGGAGAAGCGGATTCAGCAACGAGTGAAATGATGGTTGCTTCGTCCCTCCAACTTCTTTTTTTAGCATTATTAGTTCGTCCCTCCAACTTAACTGTGAGAAAGGTGCAGCATTGTGATTTGACGCCTCATTGCCCATTACTACGCCGGCACCATGACTGGTGTGCTTCACCCCGGCTGCTCTGCACTGTATTTCGGTATGGCACGTGGACCCGGTAGCTTGGTGTCCCACATGTCGGCGAAAGGGACTAGAAGATTTATGAAAGCGAGCGCTCCACTCTTACGACGGAGGAGTACACGACACGGCAGCCCAGTGAACTATCACTTGTACTCTATAGTACTATAGTTTTGCTGTTTCGCACGATCCATCGATACAAACCCGATTAAACTGGAAAGGGCGGGATTTTTCCCGCATGGTAGATGATACTGGCCATACATTTCAAAGGCAATTTTAATGTATGCAAACTGAATAATTAAGTAACAATATGATATCTAGTAAAACTAAAAACACATATGCTTTATTGTGTTAGAGTGTAGTAGTAGTGTTGTATTGCATAGTTGTTAGATGTAACATGCGAGAACATGTAGACATGTAGTTTTGGAGGGCCTACAGAGAGAAAAGTGTAACACGGTCACCGAACTTCAGAATAAGCTGATTACGGTCACTACATATGTTTTGTGGTGATTATACGATCACTTGCTCACGGTTCAGCATCGGACTGCACTCTCTTGAACGGCCAAATAGTCTGCATGGCACCATGTTGACTAGTTAAATTGACCATGTTCCTTGTGGGTCCCACCTGTTAGTTCGCATAGGGAAAAGGTCAGATAAACACAAATTTATGCAAGCGCAACAAGGCTCCAACCCGTGCGAGGGAATCACCTGGTTGTGCATGTGTCTGTCAGGGCCTGATGTGTGCACATGCACATGTAGGTTGAGCACTTGAGCTTGAGAGTGTGTGTTGGTCATGTGGTGTACTGGTGTGTGCATGCATGCGTGTGTCATTGTCAAAACCGGCGGATCTCGGGTAGGGTGTCCCGAACTGTGCGTCTAAGGCTAATGGTAATAGGAGGTGGGGGACATAATGTTTACCCAGGTTTGGGCCCTCTGTATGGAGGTAATACCCTACTTCCTGCTTGATTGATCTTGATGAATATGAGTATTATAAGAGTTGATCTACCACAAGATCGTAATGGCTAAACCCTAGAAGTCTAGCCTATGAAGTTATGATTGTTGTGGCTGAACCCTAGAAGTTTAAACCCTCCGGTTTATATAGACACCAGGAGGGGCTAGGGTTGTACAAAGTCGGTTACAGAGAAAGGAATATACATATCCGAATCGCCAAGCTTGCCTTCCACGCAAAGGAGAGTCCCATCCGGACATGGGACGAAGTCTTCTATCTTGTACCTTCATAGTCCAACAGTTCGGACCAAGTATACAGTCCGGCTGTTCGAGGACCCCTTAATCCGGGACTCCCTTAGTAGCCCCTGAACCAGGCTTCAATGACGATGAGTCTGGCATGTAGATTGTCTTCGGCATTGCAAGGAGGGTTCCTTCTCCGAATACTCCAACATAGCCTTCCGAACATAGAAAATGTGTCCGGCTCTGCAAAACAAGTACCACACACAACCGTAGAGAGTATAATATTTCACGAGTCCAATCTGCTGACAACTTTTTGTAGCATGACATCATGCCACTGCCCAGTTATTATTCGAACCATTTTTTAGCCTGCCGCTCCGTATTTCGAGGTGCGGTTTCATTGGCATGTCTTGTCAAAGCAGAGCGTGTCCCCTTATCACGGGCTTCTCATCAATACAGGCATGGGTAATCCAACCATGTCATCTGCACGGAGCTTGGGGAATAGGCGAATTTTAAGGTGGGTAGGGAGGCGCATGACTTTCACTACCTTTATAAAGGGACAAGGATTCATCCTCGTTCACCCACGCCTTCTCCTTCCCCTGCCCATCCTTTCTCGAGCTCTAGCGCCCAAGCTCTCGCCTTCTCCGCCCAAAGAGGCACTCCAATCATGTCCGGATCCGGAGCATGAGGCAAGTGGATGGCCTCCTCCATCAAGAAGAAGGACATCAAGGAGCTCCGGGAGGCCGGGTACCTGGCCAAGGACATCGCTCATCGACTTTCGGCCAAGGGAAAATCGTCCCCACCCCGAAGCCCCAAGAGAGGGTGGTGTTCCTTACACACTTCGTCCGCGGGCTGGGATTGCCCCTCCACCCGTTCGTCCACGGACTGATGTTTTACTACGGGCTGGATTTCCATGATTTGGCCCCCAACTCTATCCTCAACATCTCGGCATTTATTGTCGTGTGCGAGGCCTTCCTCCGCATCCCACCTCACTTTGGCCTGTGGATGAAGACCTTCAATGTAAATCCAAAGGTGGTGAGCGGCCAACAAGTAGAGTGCGGAGGTGCCATGGTGGGCAAGATGCCCAATGTCACCTGACCCAAAGGATCCTTTGTGGAGACTGTCAAAGGGTGGCAGTCGGTGTGGTTCTACATCACCGAGGCGCGCGACACCAATTGGGCGGCGGCCCCCGCGTTCCGATCCGGAGTACCAATGTGGCTCACCTCCTCGCAAGAGAAAGGCCTGGCATGGGGCTCTTCGGACGAGCTGACAGCGCTCCAGATGTGCGTCCAGAGCATGATAATCAAGAAAGTCAAGCTCGTCGACGTAATCCAGGTTATGCTCGTCCGCCGGATTCTTTCGCGCCAAAGCCGGACTTGCTATCTATGGGAGTTTGATCCGGCCTAGCACCAGACCCTATTAGAGCTCTTCGGCACGACGCACGAAGAAATCTGGAAGGTGCTCTTTAAGGCCAACGAGGTGCCGCCTGATACGTCTCCAACGTATATATAATTTTTTATTGTTCCATGCTATTATATTATCCCTTTTGGATGTTTATGGGCTTTATTTTACACAATTATATCATTTTTGGGACTAACCTACTAACTGGAGGCCCAGCCCGTATTGCTGTTTTTTTGCCTATTTCAGTATTTCGAAGAAAAGGAATATCAAACGGAGTCCAAACGGAATGAAACCTTCGGAGCGTGATTTTTGAAACAAACGTGATCCAGAGAACTTGGAGTGCAAGTCAAGAAGCAGCCTAGGCGGCCACGAGGGTGGAGGGGGCGCCCACCCCTACAAGGCGCGCCCCCCTGTCTCGTGGGCTCCTCGGGCGGCCACAGACCTACTTCTTCCTCCTATATATACCCACGTACCCCAAAAACATCCAGGGAGCCAACGAAAAACAATTTCCACCTCCGTAACCTTCTGTATCCGCGAGATCCCATCTTGGAGCCTTCGCCGATGCTCCGTTGGAGGGGGAATCGACCACGGAGGGCTTCTACATCAACACCATAGCCCTTTCTATAAGTTGTGAGTAGTTTACCACAGACCTTCGGGTCTATAGTTATTAGCTAGATGGCTTCTTCTCTCTTTTTGGATCTCAATACCATGTTCTCCTCGATCTTCTTGGAGATCTATTCGATGTAACGCTTTTTGCGGTGTGTTTGTCGAGATCCGATGAATTGTGGGTTTATGATCAAGTTTATCTATGAGAAATATTTGAATCTCCTCTGAATACTTTTATGTATGATTGAGTTATCTTTGCAAGTCTCTTCAAATTATCAGTTTGGTTTGGCCTACTAGATTGATCTTTCCTGCCATGGGAGAAGTGCTTAGCTTTGGGATCAATCTTGCGGTGTCCTTACCCAGTGACAATAGGGGTTGCAAGGCACGTATTGTATTGTTGCCATCGAGGATGAAAAGATGGGGTTTATATCATATTGCATGAGTTTATCCCTCTACATCATGTCATCTTTCTTAATGTGTTACTCTGTTTTTATGAACTTAATACTCTAGATGCATGCTGGATTGTGGTTGATGTGTGGAGTAATAGTAGTAGATGCAGTTAGGAGTCGATCTACTTGTCGCGGATGTGATGACTATATACATGATCATGCCTAGATAATCTCATAATTATTCGCTTTTCTATCAATTGCTCGACAGCAATTTGCTCACCCATCGTAATACTTATGCTATCTTGAGAGAAGCCACTAGTGAAACCTATGGCCCCCGGGTCTATGTTTTATCATATAAGCTTTCAATCTATTTTTATTTGCATCTTTACTTTTCCAATCTATATTACAAAATACCAAAAATATATTTATCTTATCATACTATCTCTATCAGATCTCACTTTCGCAAGTGGCTGTGAAGGGATTGACAACCCCTTTATTGTGTTGGTTGTGAGTTCTTTGTTTGTTTATGTAGGTGCATAGGACTTTTGAGGAGCCTCCTACTGGATTGATACCTTGGTTCTCAAAAACTGAGGGAAATACTTATGCTACTATTGCTGCATCACCCTTTCCTCTTCAAGGAAAACCAACGCAAGCTCAAGACGTAGCAAGAAGGATTTCTGGCGCCGTTGCCGGGGAGGTCTTCGCTCAAGTCAAGACATACCAAGTACCCATCACAAAATCATCTCTCTCGCATTTACATTTTTGCCATTTGCCTCTCGTTTTCCTCTCCCCCACTTCACCCTTGCCGTTTTGTTTGCCCTCTCTTTCCCAATCTTCTCCTCTCTTTTTCGCTTACCTTTTTCTGTTTGCTTGTGTGTTGGATTACTTGTTGTCATGGCGCAAGATAATACCAAATTGTGTGATTTCTCCAATACCGATAATAATGATTTCCTTAGTACTCCAATTGCTCCTCTTAATTGTGTTGAGTCTTGTGAAATCAATACTGCTTTGCTGAATCTTGTTATGAAAGATCGATTCGCCGGCCTTCCTAGTGAAGATGCCGCTACCCATCTAAACAACTTTGTTGATTTGTGTGATATGCAAAAGAAGAAAGATACAGATAATGATATTGTTAAATTGAAGTTATTTCCATTTTCACTTAAAGATCGTGCTAAAGTTTGGTTTTCGTCTTTGCCTAAAAATAGTATTGGTTCTTGGAACAAGTGCAAAGCTGCTTTTCTCTCTAAGTATTTTCCTCCTGCTAAGATTATCACTCTTAGGAACGATATTATGAATTTTAAACAACTTGATCATGAGCATGTTGCCCAATCTTGGGAAAGAATGAAATTGATGATTCGCAATTGCCCTACTCATGGTTTGAATTTATGGATGATCATACAAAAATTTTATGCCGGATTGAACTTTGCTTCTAGAAATCTTTTAGATTCGGCTGCGGGAGGCACGTTTATGGAAATCACGTTAGGAGATGCTACAAAACTTCTTGATAATATTATGGCTAATTGTTCTCAATGGCACACCGAAAAATCTACTAGTAAAAAAGTGCATGCTATAGAAGAAATTAATGTTTGGAGTGGAAAGATGGATGAACTTATGAAGTTGTTTGCTACGAAAAATACTCCTCTTGATCCCAATGATATGCCTTTGTCTACTTTGATTGAGAATAATAATGAATCTATGGATGTGAATTTTGTTGGTAGGAATAGTTTTGGAAACAATGCTTATAGAGGAAACTTTAATCCTAGACCGTTCCCTAGTAATTCCTCTAATAATTATGGAAATTGCTACAATAATTCTAATGGTAATTTTAATAAGATGCCCTCTGATTTTGAGAATAGTGTCAAAGAATTTATGATCTCTCAAAAGAAATTTAATGCCTTGCTTGAAGAAAAATTACTCAAAGTTGATGATTTGGCTAGGAACGTTGATAGACTTTCGCTTGATGTTGATTCTCTTAAACTTAGATCTACTCCTCCTAAGCATGATATCAATGAGTTTCTCAAATCAATGAGAATTTCCATTGATGAGTGCAAGGAAAGAACCGCTAGATTGCGTGCTAAGACAGATTTCTTTGTAAAGGCGTGTTCTTCTAGTTTCAATGAAAATAATGATGAAGATCTTAAGGTTATTGATGTGTCTCCTATTAGATCTTTGTTTTGAAATATGAATCTTAATAATAACGGGACTGTAGATGAGTCAACTTTAGTTAGAAGGCGTCCTAATAATTCGGAGTTTTTAGATCTTGATGCTAAATTTGGTAAAAGTGGGATTGGAGAGGTCATGACTTTAAATAGTATTGAACCCACTATCTCGGATTTCAAGGAATTTGATTATGATAATTGTTCTTTAGAAGGTTGTATTTCCTTGTTGCAATCCGTTGTTAATTCTCCTCATGCTTATAGTCTAAATAAAGCTTTTACCAAACATATCATTGATGCCTTGATGCAATCTTATGATGAAAAACTTAATTTGGAAGCTTCTATACCTAGAAAACTTAATGATGAGTGGGAACCTACTATAAATATTAAAATAAAAGATTATGAGTGTTATGCTTTATGTGATTTGGGTGCTAGTGTTTCCACAATTCCGAAAACTTTATGTGATATTCTAGGTTTCCATGATCTTGATGATTGCTCTTTAAATTTGCACCTTGCGGATTCCACCATTAAAAAGCCAATGGGAAGGATCAATGAAGTTCTCATTATTGCAAATAGAAATTTGGTGCCCGTCGATTTATCGTTCTTGATATAGATTGCAATCTTTCTTGCCCTATTATTCTTGGTAGACCCTTCCTTAGAACGATTGGTGCGATTATTGATATGAAGGAAGGGAATATTAGATTCCAATTTCGATTAAGGAAAGGCATGGAGCACTTTCCAAGAAAGAAAATCAAATTACCTTATGAATCTATCATGCGAGCTACTTATGAATTGAGTGCCAAAGATGGCACTACTTAGATCTATCTTCGCTTTTATGCCTAGCTAGGGGCGTTAAACGATAGCGCTAGTTGGGAGGCAACCCAATTTTATTTGTGTTTTTTTTCTTCTGTTTAGTAATAAATTTTGCATCTACCTTATGTTTAGATGTGTTTTTATGTTTTAATTAGTGTTTGTGCCAAGTAGAACCTATAGGATAACCTATGGTGATAGTTAATTTGATTCTGCTAAAAAATAGAAACTTTGCGCGCACGAAAGTAGTTTTGCTAAATCACAGAAACGTGCTTTTGCATTGATTCTTTTTGCTGCTGATCAATAGAAACATTGCCCAGGACTTCCTATTTTGGTAGGACTTTTAGAGTTCCAGAAGTTTGTGTTAGTTACAGATTGCTACAGACAGTTCTGTTTTTGATAGATTCTGTTTTTCGTGTGTTGTTTGCTTATTTTGATGCATCTATGGCTAGTATTAAGTGGTATGAACCATAGAGAACTTGAAATACAGTAGGTTTAACACCAAAATAAATAAATAATGAGTTCATTACAGTACCTTATGTGGTGGTTTTGTTTTCTTTCACTAACGGAGCTTATGAGATTTCCTGTTGAGTTTTGTGTTGCGAAGTTTCCAAGTTTTGGGTAAAGATTTGATGGACTATGGAATAAGGAGTGGCAAGAGCCTAAGCTTGGGGATGCCCATGGCACCACAAAATATTCAATCACAGCCAAAAGCCTAAGCTTGGGGATGCCCCCGGAAGGCATCCCCTCTTTCGTCTTTGTTCATTGGTAACTTTACTTGGACCTATATTTTTATTCGCCACATGATATGTGTTTTGCTTGGAGCGTCGTGTATTATATTAGTTTTTCCTTTTTAGTTTTCCACAATCATTTGTACACACCTTTTGGGAGAAGCCCACTTGATTGAAATTTATTAGAATACTCTATGTGCTTCACTTATATCTTTTGAGCTAGATAGTTTTTGCTCTAGTGCTTCACTTATATCTTTTAGAGCACGGCGGTGGCTTAAGTTTTTAGAAATTTCTAGTCTCTCATGCTTCACTTATGTTATTTTGAGAGTCTCTTGGAACAGCATGGTATTTTCTATGGTTATAAAATTGGTCCTAAAATGGTAGGCATCCAAGTTGGGTATAATAAAAACTATCATAGGAAGTGAATTGGATGCTATGATCAATTTGATGCTTGATAATTGTTTTGAGATATGGAGGTAGTGATATTAAAGTCATGCTAGTTGGGTGATTATGAATTTAAAGAATGCTTGTGTTGAAGTTAGCAAGTCCCGTAGCATGCACATATGGTTAAAGTTGTGTAACAAATTTGAAACATGAAGTGTCCTTGAATTGTGCATCCTTATGAGTGGCGGTCGGGGACGAGCGATGGTATTTTCCTACCAATCTATCCCTCTAGGAGCATGCACGTAGTGCTTGGTTTTTTGATGGCTTCTAAATTTTTGCAATAAGTATATGAGTTCTTTTGACTAATGTTGAGTCCATGGATTATACGCACTTTTACCTTTCCATCATTGCTAGCCTCTTCGGTACCATGCATTGCCCTTTCTCACCTTGAGAGTTGGTGCAAACTTCGCCGGTGCATCCAAACCCCGTGATACGATACGCTCTATCACACATAAACCTCCTTATATCTTCCTCAAAACAGCCACCATACCTACCTATTATGGCATTTCCATAGCCATTCCGAGATATATTGCCATGCAACTTTCCACCATTCCGTTTATCATCATGACACGCATTACTTTTGTCATATTGCCATTGCATGATCATGTAGTTGACATCATATTTGTGGCAAAGCCACCATGCATAATTTTTCATACATGTCACTCTTGATTCATTTCACCATCCCGATACACCACCGGAGGCACTCATATAGAGTCATATCTTGTTCTAGTTTTGAGTTGTAATTCATGTGTTGTAATCAATAAAAGTGTGATGATAATCATTATTAGAGCATTGTCCCAAAAAGAAAAAAAAGAAAGGCCAAAAAAAGTAAAGGCCAAAGAAAAAAAAGAAAAAAAGAAAATAAAGAAAATAAATAAAAAGGGGGCAATGTTACTATCTTATTTTCCACACTTGTGCTTCAAAGTAGCACCATGTCCTTCATATAGCGAGTCTCATTTATTGTGCTTCAAAGTAGCACCATGTTCTTCATATAGGGAGTCTCATATGTTGTCACTTTCATATACTAGTGGGAATTTTTCATTATAGAACTTGTCTTGTATATTCCTACGATGGGCTTCCTCAAATGCCCTAGGTCTTCATGAGCAAGCAAGTTGGATGCACGCCCACTAGTTTTCTTTGTTGAGCTTTCATTCATTTATAGCTCTAGTGCATCCGTTGCATGGCCATCCCTACTCCTCATGTTGACATCAATTGATGGGCATCTCCATAGCCCGTTGATTATCCTCGTCAATGTGAGACTTTCTCCTTTTTTGTCTTCTCCACACAATCCCCGTCATCATATTCTATTCCACCCATAGTGCTATATCCATGGCTCACGCTCATGTATTGCGTGAAAGTTGAAAAAGTTTGAGATTATTTAAGTACGAAACAATTGCTTGGCCTGTCATCGGGGTTGTAGAATTTGGGAACATTTTTGTGCGACGAAAATGAAGCATAGCCTAACTATATGATTTTGTAGGGATGAACTTTCTTTAGCCATGTTATTTTGAGAAGACATGATTACTTTGATTAGTATGCTTGAAGTATTACTATTTCTTTTGTCAATATGAACTTTTATTTTGAATCATTTGGATCTGAACATTCATTCCACAATAAAGAAAACTACATTGAGAATTATGCTAGGTAGCATTCCACATCAAAAATTCTGTTTTTATCATTTACCTACTCGAGGACGAGCAGGAATTAAGCTTGGGGATGCTTGATACGTCTCCAACGTATCTATAATTTTTGATTGTTCCATGCTATTATATTACCCCTTTTGGATGTTTATGGGCTTTATTTTACACATTCATATCATTTTTGGGACTAACCTACTAACTGGAGGCCCAGCCCGTATTGCTGTTTTTTTTGCCTATTTCAGTATTTCGAAGAAAAGGAATATCAAATGGAGTCCAAACGGAATGAAACCTTCGGGAGCGTGATTTTTGGAACGAACAAGATCCAGAGGACTTGGAGTGCAAGTCAAGAAGCAGTCGAGGCGGCCACGAGGGTGGAGGGCACGCCCACCCCTACAGGGCGCGCCCCCTGTCTCGTGGGCCCCTCAGGCGGCCACCGACCTACTTCTTCCTCCTATATATACCCACGTACCCTGAAAACATCCAGGGAGCCAACGAAAAACAATTTCCACCGCCGTAACCTTCTGTATCCGCGAGATCCCATCTTGGAGCCTTCGCCGGCGCTCCACCGGAGGGGGAATCGACCATGGAGGGCTTCTACATCAACACCATAGCCCTTCTGATGAGTTGTGAGTAGTTTACCACAGACCTTCGGGTCCATAGTTATTAGCTAGATGGCTTCTTCTCTATTTTTGGATCTCAATACCATGTTCTCCTCGATCTTCTTGGAGATCTATTCGATGTAACTCTTTTTGCGGTGTGTTTGTCGAGATCTGATGAATTGTGGGTTTATGATAAAGTTTATCTATGAGAAATATTTGAATCTCCTCTGAATTCTTTTATGTATGATTGAGTTATCTTTGCAAGTATCTTTGAATTATCAGTTTGGTTTAGCCTACTAGATTGATCTTTCTTGCCATGGGAGAAGTGCTTAGCTTTGGGTTCAATCTTGCGGTTTCCTTACCCAGTGACAATAGGGGTTGCAAGGCACGTATTGTATTGTTTCCATCGAGGATAAAAAGATGGGGTTTATATCATATTGCGTGAGTTTATCCCTCTACATCATGTCATCTTTCGTAATGTGTTACTCTGTTTTTATGAACTTAATACTCTAGATGCATGCTGGATAGCGGTCGATGTGTGGAGTAATAGTAGTAGATGCAGGCAGGAGTCTGTCTACTTGTCGCGGACGTGATGCCTATATACATGATCATGCCTAGATAATCCCATAATTATTCGCTTTTCTATCAATTGCTCGACAGTAATTTGTTCACCCACCGTAATACTTATGCTATCTTGAGAGAAGCCACTAGTGAAGCCTATGGCCCCCGTGTCTATCTTTATCATATAAGCTTTCAATCTACTTTTATTTGCATCTTTACTTTTCCAATCTATATTATAAAATACCAAAAATATATTTATCTTATCATACTATCTCTATCAGATCTCACTTTCGCAAGTGGCCGTGAAGGGATTGACAACCCCTTTATTGCGTTGGTTGCGAGTTCTTTGTTTGTTTGTGTAGGTGCGTGGGACTTTTGAGGAGCCTCCTACTGGATTGATACCTTGGTTCTCAAAAACTGAGGGAAATACTTGCGCTACTATTGCTGCATCACCCTTTCCTCTTCAAGGAAAACCAACGCAAGCTCAAGACGTAGCACCGCCGGCCACGGACGAGGATCGTGGGCACGACCTAACTCACCCTGTTAATCTGGTAAGTTCTCTCATGTTTTCAAGGTGTACCCTTTACTTGCATATTCGAGGAAGGCATCTAAGGCTCCCTATCAATGATTTCAGGACTGGACAGAGATAGTGGAGCGGAATAACTGTCCGACTCCGCTGCCCGAAGGCCCAAAGACTCCGCTCCTGACGACGATGCTGTTTCTGGCGCCTTACAAGGTGCCGGAGAAGAAGGCCAAGAAGAAGGCCAAGGGGACCAGAAGTGGTCTCCGCCGCAAGGGCACTTCAGACGTGACGTCCGAAGACGCCGAGGCGCACTCCTCCGCCAAAGACGGCGAGCAAGAGGAGGAAGAAGAAGAAACCCACTCCCCCCTGTAGGGAAAAAAAATAAAAGGACGGCCTCCACGCATCCGGAGGACAAGGCGTCCAGGAAAGGGAAAGCTCCCTTTCCGGACAGCCCCACAGTGGCCACCGACAACAGCTGGAAGTGGAAGCCCAGGGAGAAGCTCCTGGCCGAGTCGTAAGTGTCCGAACATGTATTTGTATCCAGATTCTTTACTTTATTGTTTTAATGTGCTTAAATTATGCATTTGCAGTCTGGCTCAGTCCCACTTTGAGCGGTCCTTATCAGAGGATTTGCTGGATCCAGCGGCGATGGACAGTGAGACCCTTCCGTCGGCCACCTCTCCCCGGGACCTGGATGGCGCTGAAGCATCGTCCCGAAGGATCCCCGTCCTAGGAGAGAATCCGGCGGCCGTCCGGGAGGTGCCAGAGGGTGAAGCTTCAGCTGCCGGACACACGGGGGAGTAGACCGCCATGTATACTGACGATGGGGGCGTATTCAATTGGGCCCTCGTCCGAATACAATTCTGGAATCAGGCGGGCAGCCCCCTTCGAAGGGAAGGGGCACACCTATCCCGCTGGTGACCTCTGTCCAACCAGAGGCACAAGACAGGTTGCTGGAAGCGCTAAAAGGCGCTTCCATTGTTGACGAACACCGTACCCTAATGGGTATGGTGATTGGGAAGGCCCAGTCCGTGAAAAGCGGATTGACCGAAGCCTGGACTAGCCTTCTAACAGGCTTTGAGGTAAGCAACGTAATTAGAAAAAGAATGTCAGAGTATAGACAGTAGCCCCTAATGCTCTATCCGGTGTTTGGAAAGAAAAGCCGAACAGAGGATCAAATAATTTTCGCAGGAGTCTAATCTGGTATGAATATGTGAATAAGCAGGCATCACTGCTGGCTGCGACCGCTCACACTGCGGAAGTCTCCGAACAGAAGTAGAATCTGGAGCGGGCCGAGGAGGAGCTCGGCCACGTGAAGATGCAGCTGGAGGAAAGTCAAGGTATGCAGTAACCTTGTGTATATTCAGGAAGGATGAATGATTTGTGATGACTAAAGTGTCATAAAATTTATTAGGGGCCACGACCGAAGTAGCTACCCTCAAGAAGGCGCTGGCTGAGGCCGAGGACAAGGCGGCCAAGGAGCAGGCCACACGCGAAAAGCATGAGGCTCGGGTCAACGAGGTTTAGCAAGATCTCCAAGACGCCGTCAAGAAGTATGAGTCCTTGGAGCGCGATTTTAAGACTCAAGAGTCCGAACTTTCCAAGGCCTGCCAGAGCGCGCAAGATGCCCGAGCCGAAGCCCAGGGCGCCCTCCAGGAAATCCAGACGGCCAAGAAGATTACGGCGGGTAAGGCTTTCATTATGCAAAGCAGATATGTTAAGGAAAGATTCCTCTTACTTACCCGGATTTTGAGCTCTCTAGGGGCGTTTGTGGATCTGCCGTGCAGCGTGTCAGGCGCTGCAGAATTCTATCGAGCCGAAGATGGGAGTTCAACGGAGAATCTATTCTGGTCGCAATACCTCGGGCCAGAACATCCAGTGTCCTTTAGCGATCAGCTGAAACAGCTGGTCGAGCTGCATAAGGCAGCCGAACTAGCCATGAAGGATTTGATAATCCGGCTATGGCCTGCCGGAGCCATGCCTAGCAGCTACTTCGGACTCCTGAAGCGGCTTGTCAGCGCCTGCCCTCGGCTTGAAGCCATTAAGCAGTCTGTCTTTATCGAAGGCGCGCGGACGGCCTTTGCCCGCCTAAGATGCATTGGGCGAAGATGGCCACCACGAAGCTGTTGACCGAGGGGCCGCCTGAGGGCAAGGAGCACCGCCGACCCGAACTGTATTTTGACAGTGTCCTGGAGGGATCCCGCCTTGTGGCGGAGCAATGTGCGAAGGATATCATATTCTCATGAATACATTCATGTTATCCTGTCATGTAATATGAAACAAGATCGTTATGTAATATAATGCTTGTTTATTTAAAAATTAACTTCCTGTGCGGCCGTTTTATGAAATCTGAGAGTTGGCCAATCGTCGGCTTCTTCCCCCACGTAGATAGTATGGGGGTGTTCGGGATAAATCTAAACACTCTTTACTCCAAATTTTGGTCCTTAAAGGAGGTGTTTAGAGCAACGAACAAGGCAATCAGACTATACGGCTTTATCACCCTCACTTAGCCATAGGAGTTTGACAACAAATATTTTGGCGCAGCCCCTGGTGTTCGGAAGTCCAAATTTGGGGCGCTATACACGCCTAATCGAATAAAAACCGACTCATTGCATTATGCGGGAAAAATCTCTAACGATTTGAAACCTCTCGAACAGCTGACCAGCTCTCGCCGCATCATGACAGTCACTTTTCGGCTTTCTCTACTGAGGTGCTCGTCCGAAAGAACCGGGACACAATCGCAGTAGTTCTCCCTTTACTACCCTTGCTAATATAGCGGAACGTAAGGTAGTAAGCACAGGAGCCGGGCAACCTAACTATTGACCAAAGACATGATTCGGAGCCGATGCATATAATGCTATAAGTTCGGGGTGCCGAACTGTACGATAAAAGTGTTCGGACTTTCTTGCCGTTTTATGGGGTGTGATGAAGCTCCTGGCGAATTAAGACGTACCAGAGTGTACGGGTGCAATAGATAAGAAAGAGAAAGACAAGGAAAAAGTCAAGTGATAAGCTGACGCCGCAAATACTGAGCCGCAGATTATTTTCCATTGTAATTTGGTTAATACATCAAGGCGTAATTGTACAAGTAATGCGATAAGCAAATAAGGCTATTTGACATGCCACGAACAAGGGCGAGCTGCGTGCGGGTTTTCAAAACAGGTATAACGATCGTTAGTAGAGACCACCTGGGGGTTCCCTTAGACGTCAAAGCTCCTTGCCTTCTTGGTGTATCCGTCCCGTGATAGGTCCTATGATCAGGTTATTAGAAAAGTCTCGAGAGGAGAAAAACTTGAAATGAAAAAGAAAAAGTGAAGGTATGCGGATCCAGGGCGGTTGAGCCGCATTATGGACCCGGTCTAGCTGTGCCTCCATCCATGCCCATGTTATTTTAAGTGCGTAGTTCTGTACGCGTGGCACAAGCATCGCCGCCTTGTTGGGACTGGGATGGAGGCCAAATTGCTAGTTAAGCTCTGGACGAGATGGACTATCCTACTGCAGAGTACTCCGGACTCGCTTGACGGTGTCCGGGAGCTTGGCTTTCGAATTGCGGTTATGCCGAAAAAGGCCGCTCTGTACTTCTGCTGCAAGGGTCGCGGTGTGTGATGACCCACAAGTGTAGGGGATCTATCGTAGTCCTTTCGATAAGTAAGAGTGTCAAACCCAACGAGGAGCAGAAGGAAATGATAAGCGGTTTTCAATAAGGTTTTCTCTGCAAGCACTGAAATTATAGATAACAGATAGTTTTGTGATGAGATAAATTGTAACGGGTAAAAAGCAAAGAAAGTAAATAAAGTGCAGCAAGGTGGCCCAATCCTTTTTGTAGCAAAGGATAAGCCTGGACAAATTCTTATAATGAGAAAGGAGCTCCCAAGGACACATGGGAATTATCGTCAAGCTAGTTTTCATCATGCTCATATGATTCGCGTTCGGTACTTTGATAATTTGATATGTGTGTGTACCGGTGCTTGGGTACTGCCCTTACTTGGACAAGCATCCCACTTATGATTAACCCCTCTCACAAGCATCCGCAACTACAAAAGAAGTATTAAGGTAAACCTAACCACAACATTAAACATATGGATCCAAATCAGCCCCTTATGAAGCAACGCATAAACTAGGGTTTAAGCTTCTGTCACTCTAGCAACCCATCATCTACTTATTACTTCCCAATGCCTTCCTCTAGGCCCAAATAATGGTGAAGTGTCATGTAGTCTACGTTCACATAACACCACTAGAGGAAAAGACAACATACATCTCATCAAAATATCGAACGAATACCAAATTCACATGACTACTAATAGCAAGACTTCACCCATGTCCTCAGGAACAAATGTAACTACTCACAAAGCATATTCATGTTCATAATCAGAGGAGTAATAATATGCATTAAGGATCTGAACATATGATCTTCCACCAAGTAAACCAATTAGCATCAACTACAAGGAGTAATCAACACTACTAGCAACCCACATGTACCAATTTGTGGTTTTGATACAAGATTGGATACAAGAGATGAACAAGGGTTTTGAGAGGAGATGGTGCTGGTGAAGATGTTGATGGAGATTGACCCCCTCCCGATGAGAGGATCGTTGGTGATGACGATGGTGATGATTTCCCCCTCCCGGAGGGAAGTTTCCCCGGCAAAATAGCTCCGCCGGAGCCCTAGATTGGTTCCGCCAAGGTGCCGCCTCGTGGCGGCGGAGTTTCGTCCCGTAAGCTTGCCCACAATTTTTTCCAGGGTAAAAGCCTTCATATAGCAGAAGATGGACACCGGAGGGCCACCAGGGGGCCCAGGAGACAGAGGGCGCCCAGTAGGGGTGGGCGCGCCAGGTGTTTCTTCCGCTCAATAATCTTTATTAATTCCAAAAATAAGTTCCATGGAGTTTCAGGATTTTTGGAGCCGTGCAGAATAGGTTTCCAATGTTTGCTCCTTTTCCAGCTAGAATTCCAGCTGCCGGCATAATAAGAGAGAATAGCCATAAGTATTGAGATACGATGTGTAATAACAGCCCATAATGCAATAAATATTGATATAAAAGCATGATGCAAAATGGACATATCAACTCCCCCAAGCTTAGACCTCGCTTGTCCTCAAGCGAAAGCCGAAATCGAAAAATATGTCCACATGTTTAGAGATAGAGGTGTCGATAAAAATAAAATATGGACATGAGGGCATCATGATCATTCTTATAACAGCAACATAAATAGATTTTATCATATGGTTTCTTATGCTCAAGTAACGATCAATTCACAATGTCAAGCATGGTTCAGAAACTTCATTGGGAACTAACAAACTATAATCTTAGTGACTGAAGCAATTGCAATTTATCATAACATCAGAAAGAGTCAAGAATAGAGCTTTTCAGCAAGCCCACATACTCAACTATCATGTAGTCTTCTACAATTACTAACACTCACGCAATACTTGTGGTTATGGAGTTTCAGCCGGACACTGAGAAAGATAGGGGCTTATTGTGTTGCCTCCCAACGTATTCACCTTTAGGTGATGTCAACAATAATAGTCAATGCTAACTTACATCCAATTGGATATATATATATCAAGATCTTTCAAACACGAGGAGCTTGCCAAAGGATAAAATGAAATAGGGAAAGGTGAAGATCACCTTGACTCAAGCATAAAGTAAAAACATAAAGTAAAAGATAGGCCCTTCGCAGAGGGAAGCAGAGGTTGTCATGTGCTTTTAGGGTTGGATGCATAAAATCTTAATGCAAAAGAATGTCACTTTATATTTCCACTTGTATGTGGACCTTTATTATGCAGTCCATCGCTTTTATTGCTTCCACAACAAGATCGTATAAAGCTTATTTTCTCTGCACTAATAAGTCATACATAGTTAGATAGCAATTTTTATTGCCTGCAACATGATAACTTACTTGAAGGATCTTAATCAATCCATAGGTAGGTATGGTGGACTCTCATGGCAAAACTGGGTTTAAGGATATTTGGAAGCACAAGTAGTATCTCTACTTAGTGCAAGGAATTTGGCTAGCATGAGGGGGAAAGGCAAGCTCAACATGTTTGGAAGGTCAATGACAATATACTTTAACTAAGATGTGAGAAAACATAAACCATTACGTTGTCTTCCTTGTCCAACATCAACTCTTTTAGCATGTCATACTTAATGAGTGCTTCACAATCATAAAAGATGTCCAAGATAATATATTTGTATGTGAAACCTCTCTTTCCTTATTACTTCCTATTAGTTGCAACGATGACCAAAACTATGTTTGCCAACTCTCAACAACCTTTATGCCTCATACTTTCTATATGTGAAGTCATTACTATCCATAAGATCAATATGAACTCTTTTATTCTTTTTATTCTTTCTACTTCCTCAAGATCATAGCAAGATAGCAAAGCCCTTGACTCAACACTAATCTTTATTATAGATAGCTCATGGACTTGATTACATAAAGAGATTACAAAGCAAAACTCAAAACTACTTGATATCAAAACTTCAATCTACAAGATCAGGATACTACTAAAAGGATCAAACTAAATAGAACGGTAAAGATAGGAATGTGATGGTGATACGATACCGGGGCACCTCCCCCAAGCTTGGCAGTTGCCAAGGGGAGTGCCCATACCCATGTGATTATGTCCTCGGAGGTGGTGAAGTAGGAGCTGTTGATGATGTAGGCTTGTCGTCCATCTTCCAAAGCATAGGCTCACCATCATAGAAGGATGACCGAGTCTCCGGGACCTTAAATCTGCAGCCAAACTCATCCTCTTGAATCTATATTCATACTCATAGTTCTGGTTTTGCAGGTCATAGATCTGGGCTTGGAGGTGCTCGATTTTCTCTTGAAACTTGAAGATGGTCTCCCCAATGACTTTAGCACCTAACTTGTGGTTGTTGGTGAACTCTGTGATCATCATCTGGTTGGCGTTGAGTCCACACTCCACCATCCATTGGCACTTGAAGACTTGTTGCTCCACAGCTTCGAGCTTTGTCTCCACACTTCTGGTACGCCTTGGTCCCTCCACATCGCGGATGTGCAGCACCCCCTCACGCATCTCAATGGTTTGAGGGTGTTGCAGCACCTCCACGAGATAGGGGTTGATAACCCTCTCAAAAAACTTGTCCTTGGGAGCGCTTGGAGACGTCATGATGCTCTAGATCTGAAACAGAAACAGCTCGAAACGAAAACAGAGGATATTTGCGTGATACGATGGTCAAAACCTTCGGGAGTTTATATAATGAATTTTTACCGACCAAAATACGTAACATGCAAGAAAACAGAGTCCTTGAGGCACACGAGGTGGCCACGAGACAGGGGGGGCGCCTAAGAAGGGTGGGCGCGCCCTCCACCCTCGTGGAGGCCTCGTGTCCTTCCCGGACTACTTCTTTCTTCCTAAAATTCTTAAATATTCCAAAACTGATAAAAATTGCCATTAGAATTGTTTTGGAGTCGTTTTACTTACCGTACCACATACCTATTCCTTTTTGGAGTCTGGAATGTTTTGGAAAGTGTCCCTTATGTATTCCTCCGGGGTTATGGCTTCAATAATAGTAGTTTCAACATTGATAGGATTACCTGAAATATAATGTTTAATTCTTTGACCGTTCACCACCCTCGGACTTGTGCCTTCGAAGTTGTTGATCTTTATGGCACTAGAACGATAGACCTCCTCAATAACGTAAGGACCTTCCCATTTAGAGAGAAGTTTTCCTGCAAAAAATCTTAAACGAGAGTTGAATAATAACACATAATCACCTACGTTAAACTCATGCTTTTGTATCCTTTTTTCATGCCAGCGTTTGACTTTTTCTTTGAATAACTTGGCATTCTCATGGGCCTGGGTTCTCCATTCATCAAGTGAGCTAATATCAAACAACCTCTTCTCACCGGCAAGTTTGAAGTCATAGTTGAGCTCTTTAATAGCCCAATATGCTTTATGTTCAAGTACTAGAGGTAAATGACAAGCTTTTCCATAAACCATTTTATACGGAGACATACCTGTCGGTGTCAAAACCGGCGGATCTCGGGTAGGGGGTCCCGAACTGTGCGTCTAGGCGGATGGTAACAGGAGACAAGGGACACGATGTTTTACCCAGGTTCGGGCCCTCTTGATGGAGGTAAAACCCTACGTCCTGCTTGATTAATATTGATGATATGGGTAGTACAAGACTGGATCTACCACGAGATCAAGGAGGCTAAACCCTAAAGCTAGCCTATGGTATGATTGTTGTAATGTATGTTGTCCTACGGACTAAAGCCCTCCGGTTTATATAGACACCGGAGGAGGCTAGGGTTACACAGAGTCGGTTACAATGGTAGGAGATCTACATATCCGTATCGCCAAGCTTGCCTTCCACGCCAAGGAAAGCCCCATCCGGACACGGGACGGAGTCTTCAATCTTGTATCTTCGTAGTCTTGGAGTCCGGCGGACGATGATAGTCCGGCTGTCCGGACACCCCCTAGTCCAGGACTCCCTCAGTAGCCCCCGAACCAGGCTTCAATGACGATAAGTCCAGCGCGTATATAGTCTTCGGTGTTGCAAGGCGGGTTCTCCCTTCAAGTTCCATGTACCTGCCGAACAGTGTCCGGCTTTATCATAAATACTGTGTTTCCCAGCTTCTATGCCCAATAATGGCCTTTTTCCACGCGTCGCACGAAGGCGAAAAGCCAGGGTGTCTTTTTATGTTTCACCCCCTAGTCGTGCGAGTCGTTCGCCTACAAAAGAGGCAAAAATCCAGATCCAAACCACACCATCTTCCTCCCACGAATAGTTCATCGGAGCGCCCTTGACCTAAAAATCCATTCCATCATGGACCGTCGACGCGGCTCCTCTTCTCGCGCTCCCAGCCCACCGCCAGGGGATTGGAGGAAGTGCTCTGTTTCGCACAACGAGCTAGCGAAGCTCCAAGCGGGGGGATATCTCTCTCCGGCCTTCATGGTCCCAGTCCGAGCCGGACTGGTCACTTATCAAGGTGGGAGGCAAGCGGAGGCTACCCGAAGCCCCAATAAAGGGGAGTGAGTATGCTTCGTCCCTTATCTGATAAGGGGACTCGGATTCCCAATACATCCGTTCCTCCGCGGGCTCCTGGAGTTCTACGGACTCCAGCTCCACCACCTTACGCCCGCCTCTGTCCTGCATATCGCGGGCTACGTAGCTCTTTGCGAGCTATTCCTGGGCATTGAGCCCCATTTTGCATTGTGGAAGAGGTTGTTCTGCCTCATACCCCGTTCCCACGAGGGTTCCATATATCAAGTGGGCGGCGCCGAAATATGGCGCATTGCCGGGACCGGATACCCATCCGGTACTCCCAAGAAGGCGTCTGAAGACTGGCCTTCAGAGTGGTTTTATATAGGAGACGCTCCGCTGCCGGACCCTGTCCGGATTGGCCTCCCGGAGTTTAGTGCTGCTCCTCTGAAGAAACGCCTCAGCTGGCGCCCACGGAGCCCCCGATTGGAGGAAGACAAGAGCGTCCATTACTTGATGGGCCGAATAAGATTACTGGCCCATTCCGGGTTGACCATGATTGGAGTCATGGCGACATGCATCATGCGGGGGGTACAGCCATTGCAATACAGAGGCCACCCCATGTGGGATTTCAACGGGGAAGACGATGCCACCCGTCATGGCCGCGAAGGGCTGGATTCAACCGAGGATCTGGTGGAGATCCTGTCCAGCCTGTACAAGGGGGAGAAGGAGGACTTCCTTCGAACGAACCCTTTGAATGGGTTTTCCATGAACAACCCTAGAGGATGGGTAAGCTAACACTTTCAAGGGCTCAACCCATGCTTTCGAAGTTTAGGCTTCTTACATTACGTCTTCGGCGCAGGATCTACGCCGGACTATGGAGGACATGGTAAGTCCCGCTCCACAACCCGAGGATCCATAAAGATCCCTGGATCCGGCCTCCGAAGAGGATCCGGATATCAAGGTGGAGCTGATCGATGGGGTGTTTCACCAGCTCAGCATGGATAATGCTTTGGTCGCCATTACGGCGGACTACCCCGGACTGTGTCCGGCTTCCCAGGTGACTGTGACCGAGGTCCAGACACCATTATCTCTTCCTTGCCCCTTTCTGACCTTCGCAAACGATGGTATTTTACAGGAAGCGCCTTCAGGGCAGGAAGCCGAGCCCGCGACGGCCGACCAACAAAGGTCAGTCCGGACCAGCAGGTGGAAAAGGAGCGCGGCACGGACTGAAATGTCGCCGCAAAGGTATAGTTCGTATTTAAATTTTCAGAGCAACATTCCTAGGAAACGTCTGAGTGCTCATGATCTTTATAGGAGAAAAAGCGCTCGCCGGACTGCGAGCTCGGAAGTTGCCGATCCAACCTATACCGGCCAGGCTCCAGCGCCCGGCCTGGAGGGGGAGGCAAGCGCAAGACGCGGGCCGGATCCTCCTCCAACGGAGGACACCGACAGACTGTCTGCCACCAAGTCTGAGGTGGAGAGCGCCATGAACCATAGGCGCCGCCGGACAGTGTTTCGTGAAGCGTGCTTCTCCCCTGAGGCATTAGACGCCTTTAACGCAGGGGACGCGCACCTCCGTGCCGCTCAAGATGGTTTTACCAGAGCCACGGAGCAGTATGTGAAAGACATACGAGTAAGGGAATTTTAATGGTTATATACACCAGTAGCCCCCGAGACTTAAAGTAGTTATGTTAACTGATTTAAGGATCATTTGAAACGCAGGCTCTTACCGAGAAGAATGCCCAGCTGTCTCAGGAGCTGCAAGAATGCAAGGCCCAACTTGAGGCCGCACTTGCTGCCGCAGGAGGAGACGCAGAGACCCCTCCTGGTAACACATTTTTATTAATAATATAAGCGTTGTGCGGCGTGCGCGCAAGTCTAATAGTGACATTGCAGGTGCCGCCGGACAAGATCCGGACAGGCAAGAATTACTACGCCAGCTAAAGGCCGGCGAGAGGGTGCTGAATAGGGTGCAGCAAGAAAGGAACAAGCTCCAGGATGCCAACGCCAAGCTCGGAGAAGAGCTGAAAGGCGCTCGAGCCGGGCTGTCCAGCTCCGTTAAGGAGAATCAGCGGCTTCGTCGCGGCATTTATAGTAAGTGCTTGAGCGGACTCCTTTGAAAAGAAGAGTTCGGCGAGGAAGTAAATTGACATAATATGTCTTGTAGGTATACTCACAGGTCGCCCTGCAGAGGAGATGCCCATATCAACAGGTGATCAACTTCCCGAGCTGTTGCAACTGCTCGAATGAGTTCGGCAGGCAATGAGCGGCGTCGTCCAGGCTTTATGGCCAGCCCTCTCCCTGCCCGAGGGCCTTGGGGAGCTTGCGGAGAAGCTTCAGGGAGTGCGGCAGAGCTTCCGTTTGTGGAAGATCTCGGCTTGCCGTCAAGGTGCCAAAGAGGCTTGGGCCATGGTGAAGACGCGTTACAAGAAGGCGGATCCCAACCACATGGCCGAAGTTGGACCAGTGGGGCCCGATGGGAAGGAGATCCCTGTGAGTTTGGTATACAACCAAGTAGAGTTGGCTGCTAAATTTTCCCACTGAGACTGTAAGTTAGACAGCTTGTTAGACGGGATTGAGGAGGAATACAATTAGTAAATTTGACAATGTATGTTTTCCTTTAAATTGACATGTGAAATGCCTTCTAGCCGGATTGTAGATCATTTGTCTTTGCCGACCTTTTCGCTTCAACCTTGGGACCCTAGAGTCCGGAGTGTGTCCGAATACCTTTTTGGTTAAGAAACAACCAGGGTATGCATGGAGACCAGGCGTAGGGGTCATTAGTGCTTTATCAGACAAGTGCCCAACTAGTTATGTTATATTACATGGTTAGTAAGAAACATCTTCTTGGGAGAATAGTTCCGTTAGGGGTTCCTTTCCCTGGGAGGCATGCCCTAAAGTGCATGTCCGGACTGCGAAAAGAGCAGAAAAAACATCTGGGGACGGATAAATGAGTAGGTAAAAAAATCATCTTTTAAGTCACCGACCGAATATTCCCTTAAGAACGCTAGCTTTCGGCTTCACCCAGTCTGAGGTACACATCCGGCTGACCCGGCAGTAACAATCGCAGAGGTGCTCCCTTTACCTCCTAGCCGAACAATCGGGAACGTAGGGGTAAGCACAGGAGCCAGGCAACCCAGCTTGGCCAAAACTTAAGTCATATCGATGCATATAATGGTGAGTAAAAGGTACATGTGGAAGCTTGACACATGTGCTGGGCATGAGACCCTTATAATAATGCTTCTGTAAAAGAAGCCCCCAGGTATAATTAGTGCGGATGGCACACCAAGTGTATGCGAGCAATGCGAAAGTAGGCCCTTACGGGCTTTGTAGTAAAAAGGTAATGAAAAGAGAAACAAAAGACAGCCGAAGTGTAAAAATTTGGACGGAGGAAGGGGACGAACTCTTAGTCCGGCGCTAGGCATAGAATCTTCGGAGGCGGGCTGTGTTCCATGGGTTCGGCTCGAGTCGGTTATCCAACGCATTTCGTAGACGGTATGCTCTGCCGGTCAGGACTTGATCGATAATGAAGGGGCCCTCCCATTTGGGCTTGAGCTTGTCCTTTTTCTTGTCCAGCAGGCATAGAACTAGTTCACCAACATTGTAAGTCTTGGCCCGTACTTCTCTGCTTTGGTATCTTCGGGCCTACTGCTGATAGAATGCGGAACGAGCCTTGGCGACATCGCGTTCTTCCTCCAATGTGTCCAAGCTGTCCTGCCGATCCAACTCGGCCTCTCTTTCTTCGTACATGCGCACTCGAGGTGAGTCATGAATAATGTCGCAGGGCAAGACTGCCTCTGCGCCGTAGACCATAAAGAATGGTGTGAATCCGGTAGTGCGGTTAGGCGTTGTCCGCAGCCCCCAGAGTACGGAGTCGAGCTCCTTGACCCAGTGCGTGTCAGATTTAGTAAGTGACCGCACTAGTCTGGGTTTAATGCCGCTCATTATCAGACCATTTGCTCGTTCCACTTGACCATTGGTTTGAGGGTGATAGACTGAAGCATAGTCGAGCTTGATGCCCATATTTTTGCACCATGACTTAACCTCATCGGCTGTGAAGTTCGTGCCGTTGTCGGTGATGATGCTGTGGGGGACTCCGTAACGGTGTACTACCCCGGATATAAAGTCTATCACTGGTCCGGACTCTGCCGTCTTGACCGGTTTGGCCTCTATCCATTTGGTGAATTTATCCACCATGACCAATAGGTACCTTTGCTTGTGGGTTCCCCCTTTAAGGGGTCCAACCATATCAAGCCCCCAGACCGCGAACGGCCAGGTAATGGGTATAGTTTTGAGGGCGGTGGGCGGCATATGGCTCTGATTAGCAAAGAGCTGACAACCAACGCATCTTTGGACTAAGTCCTGGGCATCTGCCCGGGCCGTCGGCCAATAAAATCCTGTACGGAATGCCTTTCCTACAAGGGCCCGGGCTGCTGCGTGGTGTCCGCCTAGTCCGGCATGGATTTCAGCCAGGAGGTTTCGCCCTTCCTCTTCGGAGATACACCTTTGAAGGACTCCGGTTGTACTTTTCTTGTAAAGTTCTCCCTCATGGACCTTGTAGGCTTTCGACCGCCGGACTATGCAGCGGGCCTCGTTTTGGTCTTCGGGAAGTTCCTGCCTAAGCAAGTAGGCTAGGAATGGTTCTGTCCACGGGGCGATTACTGCCATTATGTCGTGGGCTGAAGGTGTTATGTCATCGGCTGAATCGCCGATTGGCGCGGTTTTTTCCGGTTTGTCACTTCCGGGCTCCTCTTCCCATAGTACGGATGGCTTGAAGAGCCGTTCCAGGAAGATATTTGGAGGGACGGCATCACGTTTTGCACCGATGCGTGCCAGTACGTCGGCCGCGTGGTTATTATCTCGGGCTATGTGATGGAATTCGAGTCCTTCAAACCGAGCTGACATTTTTAGGACAGCGTTGCGATATGCTGCCATTTTCGGATCCTTGGCGTCAAAGTCTCCATTTATTTGGGATATTGCAAGGTTTGAATCCCCGCGCACCTCTAGGCGTTGAATGCCCATGGAGACTGCCATCCGGAGACCATGTAACAGGGCCTCGTATTCGGCTGCGTTGTTGGAGTCGGTGTACATTATTTGAAGTACATACTGGACTTTGTCCCCGGTTGGGGACGTCAATACGACGCCAGCCCCCAGTCCGGCCAACATTTTAGAGCCGTCGAAGTGCATAACCCAATTGGAGTATGCGCCGTATTCTTTAGGGAGTTCGGCTTCGGTCCATTCAGCAACGAAGTCAGCCAAAACTTGTGACTTTATAGCTCGCCGAGGTTTGTAAGTTATATCGAATGGTAAGAGCTCAATGGCCCATTTTGCAATCCTGCCCGTTGCGTCACGGTTATTTATGATGTCATTGAGTGGTACTTCGGAGGCCACTGTTATCGAACACTCTTGAAAGTAGTGTCGGAGCTTCCGGGATGCCATGAACACCGCATACGCTATCTTCTGATAGTGTGGGTAACGGGATTTGCAGGGAGTTAACACAGTGGATACATAATACACTGGTTTTTGAAGAGGGAATTTATGCCCTTCTGTCTCTCGTTCGACGACGAGTACCGCGCTTACGACTTGATGCGTTGCTGTGATGTATAATAACATTGGTTCGCCTAGATTGGGCGCAGCCAGGACCGGATTTGTTGCCAATATGGCCTTTATTTCTTCGAGTCCGGCAGTGGCAGCATCCGTCCAATCAAAGTGTTCGGTGCGTCTGAGGAGGCGATAGAGGGGCAGTGCCTTTTCTCCTAGACGGGAGATAAAGCGGCTTAAAGCTGCCACGCATCCTGTTAATTTTTGTATTTGTTTGAGGTCTTTTGGAATATCCAACTGTGACAGAGCTCGGATTTTAGCCGGGTTTGCTTCAATTCCTCTACCGGATACAATGAAGCCCAGCAGCTTTCCGGCTGGTACGCCGAAAACGCATTTTTCCGGATTCAGCTTGATGTCATATGCTCTGAGGTTGTCGAATGTGAGCCTCAAATCGTCTACTAGAGTTTCGACGTGTTTTGTTTTGACGACTACGTCGTCTACGTATGCCTCGACTGTTTTGCCGATCTGGGTAGCCAGACATGTTTGAATCATGCGCTGATATGTTGCGCCGGCATTTTTAAGTCCGAAGGGCATCGTGTTGAAGCAGAATGGTCCGTATGGAGTGATGAATGCCGTTGCGGCTTGGTCTGCTTCCGCCATCTTGATTTGATGATAGCCAGAGTATGCGTCGAGGAAGCACAACGAATCGTGCCCTGCGGTAGCATCGATAATTTGGTCGATGCGGGGGAGAGGGAAGGGGTCCTTTGGGCAAGCCTTATTGAGGTCTTTAAAATCGACACAGAGGCGCCAGGATTTGTCCTTCTTTGGTACCATTACCAGATTTGCTAGCCAATCCGGATGTTTGATATCTCTGATGAATCCGGCTTCCAATAGTTTGGCTAGCTCTTCTCCCATTGCCTGTCTTTTGGGTTCGGAAAATCGTCGAAGAGCCTGTTTGACTGGCTTAAATCCTTTTAGGATGTTTAGGCTGTGTTCTGCCAACCTGCGTGGGATTCCGGGCATATCCGAAGGATGCCAGGCGAAGATGTCCCAATTTTCCCGAAGGAATTCACGCAGTGCGGCGTCTACTTCGGGGTTCAATTGTGCCCCAATGGAGGCCGTCTTTGTTGGGTCCGTTGGATGGACCTGGAATTTTATTATTTCATCTGCTGGTTTGAAGGAGGTGGACTTGGATCTTTTATCGAGTATCACATCGTCCCTGTTCACCGTAGAGCGCAGCGCGGTGAGTTCTTCTGCTGCTAAGGCTTCGGATAGTGCCTCTAGGGCTAATGCGGCTGTCTTGTTTTCGGCGCGGAGTGCTATGTCCGGATCACTAGCGAGAGTGATTATTCCGCCGGGCCCAGGCATTTTGAGCTTCATGTACCCGTAATGAGGTACTGCTTGAAAAATTGTGAATGCCTCTCGTCCTAATATAGCGTGATATCCGCTGTTGAACGGGGCCACTTGGAACGTGACTTCTTCGGATCTATAATTGTCCGGCGAGCCGAACACCACATCGAGTGTGATTTTTCCGGTGCAGCGCGCTTCCCGGCTAGGGATTATTCCTCTGAAGGTTGTGCTGCTTCGCTCAATACGGCTCCAGTCTATTTCCATTTTTTGAAGAGTTTCCTCATATATGAGGTTTAGTCCGCTGCCGCCATCCATGAGGACCTTTGTAAGCCGAAAGCCGTCCACTATGGGACTAAGCACCAGTGCGGCTGGTGCTCGAGCTGTTCGGAATTTAGGTTCGTCGCTAGCGTTGAAGGTGATAGCTGTGTCGCTCCATGGATTTGCTGTTGCTACTTGGTAGACTTCGGCGAGTCCGCGGATTGTTCGCTTTCGCATATTGTTTGATGCGAAGGTCTCGAAGACTGTTGATACCGTGCTGATATTGTTGGAGTGGTTTCCTGGAGCTAGAAGCTCTTCGCCACTTTTGGCCACCTGCCGTAATATCCAACATGCTCGAAGGCTATGTGTTGGGACGGCTCCCTCTGTACTATGAAGCTTACAGGGTCCATTGAGCCATCCCTCCGGTACGGTTCCGTTACCTTATTGGGTTTTTGTTTTTTCGTTTTTGCATCTGGGGCCTGAGTGTAAGGTGCCCTTTTGCTGCGGACTGGGTTTGGGGCCGGATTATCCCAAAATTGATTTTCGGTTTTCCGGAAGCTCTCCATCGCATAGTACTTTCGTACAATGGATGCCAGATTGGTGAAGCGCGTAATTTTGCGACGATCAATGTCGTTTAGTATTCCCTTGTCCGTGTAATTATTGCAGAAGATTGAGATTGCGTTTTCCTCTCGGCAGTCCTTTATCCTGTCCATAACCAGGAGGAATCTGGCCCAGTAGTGATGTACTGTTTCAGCGGGCTCTTGCCGTATTAGAGATAGATCGCATATGTCTGGGCGGGTGGGTGGACTAAAATCCGGATCCCTGCCCATCTTGGGGCTCAAAGGCCGAGGAGTTTCCGAATTCGGAAGCTTGGGTTGCTGGACACGATCCAGCGAGTCCGGGGCGATGCATGGTTTTAAGTTCAATGCTCGATCGAAGTCCGTCCCTCCGCGGAAATCCGGCATGGAGGGTTCGGGAATCCGGACGTGACTAGTTTTCAATATAGGCGAAGAGTTGCCGTATTGCTCCTCTACCACTGCAACGTGGTGGGTGGCCTGGGGAGAGTTAATCTCTCTCAGATCGGTCTGTAGTGACTCCCAGGGTGGCGATGCGATCCAAGAGCTCGTTAACAGACGAGAGCTCTATTGGATCCAACTGCTCGGCAGATTTCGAGCTGACGCGAAGATTGCTTCTGACGACTTGGAAGTCATTGTCGAAGCGGTGGCCGGACAGGCGGTCATAAGAAAACCACCTAGCCGGATAGTTTGGCCGGCGGCCAAGGCCCCTTCGGCGAAAATACCGTCTTTGAAGATGGGTGGAGGCATCCTTCCTATCGGTGACGACACAGAGGAACTCTCAATGAAAGCACCAATGTCGGTGTCAAAACCGGCGGATCTCGGGTAGGGGGTCCCGAACTGTGCGTCTAGGCGGATGGTAACAGGAGACGAGGGACACGATGTTTTACCCAGGTTCGGGCCCTCTCGATGGAGGTAAAACCCTACGTCCTGCTTGATTAATATTGATGATATGGGTAGTACAAGAGTGGATCTACCACGAGATCAAGGAGGCTAAACCCTAAAGCTAGCCTATGGTATGATTGTTGTAATGTATGTTGTCCTACGGACTAAAGCCCTCCGGTTTATATAGACACCGGAGGAGGCTAGGGTTACACAGAGTCGGTTACAATGGTAGGAGATCTACATATCCGTATCGCCAAGCTTGCCTTCCACGCCAAGGAAAGTCCCATCCGGACACGGGACGGAGTCTTCAATCTTGTATCTTCGTAGTCTTGGAGTCCGGTGGATAATGATAGTCCGGCTGTCCGGACACCCCCTAGTCCAGGACTCCCTCAATAACCATTAGAGGCAGGAAAAGGTCCCATATAATCAAAGCCCCAAACATCAAACGGTTCAATAACAAGAGAATAATTCATAGGCATTTCTTGACGTCTACTAATATTACCAATTCTTTGACATTCATCACAAGATAAGACAAACTTACGAGCATCTTTGAAGAGAGTAGGCCAATAAAAACCAGATTGCAGTACCTTGTGTGCAGTTCTATCTCCAGCGTGGTGTCCTCCATATGATTCAGAGTGACACTTGCATAGGATCTTTTCCTGTTCATGCTCAGGTACACAACGTCTAATAACACCATCTACTCCTTCTTTATAAAGGTGTGTGTCATCCCAGAAGTAATGTCTTAAATCATAAAAGAACTTTTTCTTTTCCTGGTATGTGAAACTAGGAGGTATAAACTTAGCAACAATGTAATTAGCATAATCAGCATACCAAGGAGCAGTACGAGAAGCATTAACGACCGCTAATTGTTCATCAGGAAAGCTATCATCAATAGGCAGTGGGTCATCAAGAACATTCTCTAACCTAGACAAGTTGTCTGCAACGGGGTTCTCAGCTCCCTTTCTATCAATAATATGCAAATCAAATTCTTGGAGCAAGAGAACCCATCTAATGAGTCTAGGCTTAGCATCTTTCTTTTCCATAAGATATTTAATAGCAGCATGATCAGTGTGAATAGTAACTTTGGAATCAACTATATAAGGTCTAAACTTATCACATGCAAACACAACTGCTAAGAACTCTTTTTCAGTAGTAGCATAATTTCTCTGGGCAGTATCAAGAGTCTTACTAGCATACTGGATAACATTCAATTTCTTATCAACTCTTTGCCCTAGAACAGCACCTACAGCATAATCACTAGCATCACACATAATTTCAAAAGGTAAATTCCAATCAGGTGGCTGAACAATAGGTGCAGTGATCAAAGCTTTCTTAAGTATTTCAAATGCTTCTACACAATTATCATCAAAGACAAAAGGAATATCTTTTTGCAATAAATTAGTTAGAGGCCTAGAGATTTTAGAAAAGTCCTTAAGGAACCTCCTATAAAAACCGGCATGACCAAGGAAACTTCTTATACCTTTTATGTCCTTGGGACATGGCATCTTTTCAATAGCACCAACTTTAGCCTTATCAACTTCAATACCTCTCTCGGAAATCTTATGCCCCAAGACAATGCCTTCATTAACCATAAAGTGGCACTTTTCCTAATTCAAGACGAGACTAGTGTCTTCGCATCTCTACAAAACTCGATCAAGGTTGCTCAAGCAATCATCAAAGGAGGATCCATAAACGGAAAAATCATCCATGAATACCTCACAAATCTTTTCACAAAAGTCAGAGAATATAGCCATCATGCATCTTTGAAAGGTAGCAGGTGCATTACATAAACCAAAAGGCATACGTCTATAAGCAAAAGTACCGAAAGGGCAAGTAAAAGTAGTTTTTGATTGATCCCCCATTGACACAGGTATTTGAGAGAAACCAGAATAACCATCTAGAAAGCAGAAATGTGTGTGTTTGGATAGTCTTTCTAGCATCTGATCAATAAAAGGTAAAGGGTAATGATCTTTCTTAGTAGCTTTGTTTAATTTACAGAAATCAATTACCATCCTATAACCTATAATAATTCTTTGTGGGATCAATTCATCTTTATCATTAGGAACAATGGTAATACCTCCCTTTTTAGGAACACAATGGACAGGGCTTACCCAATCACTATCAGCAACGGGATAAATTATACCTGCCTCAAGGACCTTTAGTATCTCCTTTCTTACCACTTCTTTCATTTTAGGATTCAATCGTCGTTGAGGATCTCTAACTGGTTTGGCACCGTCCTCCAAATTAATTTTGTGTTGGCATAACTTGGGACTAATGCCCTTAAGATCATCCAGAGTATATCCAATAGCAGCACGGTGCTTCTTTAGAGTTTTCAATAATCTTTCTTCTTCTTGCTCTGAAAGGTTAGCACTAATAATAACAGGATATATTTTCTTTTCATCAAGATAAGCATACTTAAGATTATCAGGTAATGGTTTGAGTTCAAATACGGGATCACCCTTGGGTGGAGGGGGATCCCCAAGAATTTCAACGGGAAGGTTGTGTTTTAGCATAGGCTCCTGTTTAAGGAACACTTCATCTATTTCCCTTCTTTCCTTCATAAACATATCATTTTCATGGTATAGAAAATATTGTTCTAATGGATCAGTAGGAGGCACGGCAATGGAAGCAACACCAATAATCTCATCCTTACTAGGTAATTCTCTATCACGAGGTTGTCTACGAAACTTAGCAAAATTAAACTCATGAGACATACCCTCTAAGCCAATTGTAACAATATCCTTTTCGCAATCAATATTAGAATTAACAGTATTCAAGAAGGGTCTACCAAAAATAATGGGACTAAAGTCATCTTGTGGGGAACCAAGAGCAAGAAAATCAGCAGGATATTTAACCTTCCCACACAAGACTTCAACATCTCTAACTATCCCAACGGGCTTAATGGTATCCCTATTAGCAAGCTTAATAGTAACATCAATATCTTCTATTTCAGCGGGTGCAATATCATGCATAATTTCTTTATATAAGTCATAGGGTATTGCACTAGCACTAGCACCCATATCACATAAACCATGATAACAATGATCTCCTATTTTAACAGAAATAACAGGCATGCCTACAACAGGTCTATGAATCTTAGCATCTGGTTTAACAATATTAGCACTCTCACCAAAGAAATAAATAGCATGCCCATCTAAATCATCATCCAAGAGATCTTTAACCATAGCAATACTAGGTTCAAATTTGATTTTCTCAGGAGGTGTATAAGTCCTAGTATTACTCTTACGAACAACAGTCAAATTTTTAGCATGATCCTTTATCCTAACAGGAAAAGGAGGTTTCTCAACATAAGTAGTAGGAACGATAGGATCACTATAGGTGACAGTCTTTTCTTCAACTGTAATAGGTGCAACTACTTTTACTTCAATGGGAGGATTATATTTAAACCACTTCTCCTTAGGGAGATCAACGTGAGTAGCAAAAGATTCACAAAAAGAAGCTACTATCTCAGAGTCCAGTCCATATCTAGTGCTAAATCCACGGAAAGTGTCGGTATCCATAAAAGATTTAACACAATCAAACTTAGGTGTCATACCTGACTCCTTACCATCGTCAGAACCCCAATCTTCAGAGTTGCATTTAATTCTTTCCAATAAGTCCCATTTGAATTCAATAGTCTTCAGCATAAAAGAACCAGCACATGAAGTATCGAGCATGTTGCGATCATTGAGAGAAAGCCGAGCATAAATTTTTTGAATAATCATTTCTCTGGAGAGCTCATGATTGGGGCATGAATATAACATTGACTTAAGCCTCCCCCAAGCTTGAGCGATGCTTTCTCCTTCACGAGGCCAGAAATTATATATGTAATTACGATCACGATGAACAAGATGCATAGGATAGAACTTCTGGTGAAATTCCAACTTCAATCATTTATAATTCCAAGATCCCGTATCATCACATAGCCTATACCATGCCAATGCATCTCCCTTCAAAGATAAAGGGAAGACCTTCCTTTTGACAACATCATCGGGAATACCTGCAAGCTTAAATAATCCACAAACTTGATCCACAAAGATAAGGTGTAAATCGGGATGCAATGTTCCATCTCCTGCAAATGGATTAGCTAGCAATTTCTCTATCATACCCGAAGGAATCTCAAAGTAAATATTTTCAAAAAGTTCAGTAGGTTGAGGAGCAACTCTTTGCTCTTCTGGTCGGGGTGAAGATACCCCGAACAAGCCCCTCAAAGGATTAGTTTCCATAGTGACAAGTAACAGAAAATTTCAGCACACTATATGAATGTTTCCTTCCCAAGTTCCACTCACCAAAAGCGCTACACTCCCCAGCGACGGCGCCAGAAAAGATTCCTGATGACCCACAAGTGTAGGGGATCTATCATAGTCCTTTCGATAAGTAAGAGTGTCGAACCCAACGAGGAGCAGAAGGAGATGATAAGCTTAGTTTTGTGATGAGACAAATTGTAACGGGTAAAAATCAATGAAAGTAAATAAAGTGCAGCAAGGTGGCCCAATCCTTTTTGTAGCAAAGGATAAGCCTGGACAATTTCTTATAATGAGAAAGGAGCTCCCGAGGACACATGGGAATTATCGTCAAGCTAGTTTTCATCACGCTCATATGATTCACGTTCGGTACTTTGATAATTTGATATGCGGGTGGACCGGTGCTTGGGTACTGCCCTTACTTGGAAAAGCATCCCACTTATGATTAACCCCTATTGCAAGCATCCGCAACTACAAAAGAAGTATTAAGGTAAACCTAACCACAACATTAAACATATGGACCCAAATCAGCCCCTTACGAAGCAACGCATAAATTAGGGTTTAAGTTTCTGTCACTCTAGCAACCCATCATCTACTTATTACTTCCCAATGCCTTCCTCTAGGCCCAAATAATGGTGAACTGTCATGTAGTCGACGTTCACATAACACCACAAGAGGAAAAGACAACATACGTCTCATCAAAATATCGAACGAATACCAAATTCACATGACTACTAATAGCAAGACTTCACCCATGTCCTTAGGAACAAACGTAACTACTCACAAAGCATATTCATGTTCATAATCAGAGGAGTAATAATATGAATTAAGGATCTGAACATATGATCTTCCACCAAGTAAACCAATTAGCATCAACTACAAGGAGTAATCAACACTACTAGCAACCCACATGTACCAATTTGTGGTTTTGATACAAGATTGGATACAAGAGATGAACTAGGGTTTTGAGAGGATATGGTGCTGGTGAAGATGTTGATGGAGATTGACCCCCTCCTGATGAGAGGATCATTGGTGATGACGATGGTGATGATTTCCCCCTCCCGGAGGGAAGTTTCCCTGGCAGAACAGCTCCGCCGGAGCCCTAGATTGGTTCCGCCAAGGTTCCGCCTCGTGGCGGTGGAGTTTCATCCCGTAAGCTTGCCCACAATTTTTTCCAGGGTAAAAGCCTTCATATAGCAGAAGATGGACACCGGAGGGCCACTAGGGGGCCCAGGAGACAGGGGGCGCGCCCAATGGGGGTGGGCGCGCCCCCCACCCTCCTGGCCAGGGTGTGGGCCCCCTGAGGTGTTTCTTCCGCTCAATAATATTTATTAATTCCAAAAATATGTTCCGTGGAGTTTCAGGATTTTTGGAGCTGTGCAGAATAGGTTTCCAATGTTTGCTTCTTTTCCAGCCAGAATTCCAGCTGTCGGCATTCCCCCTCTTCATGGTAAACCTTGTAAAATAAGAGAGAATAGCCATAAGTATTGAGATATAATGTGTAATAACTGCCCATAATGCAATAAATATTGATATAAAAGCATGATGCAAAATGGACGTATCAGTGTGCT
The DNA here is from genome assembly GCF_018294505.1 of Triticum aestivum. Lineage (NCBI taxonomy): Eukaryota > Viridiplantae > Streptophyta > Magnoliopsida > Poales > Poaceae > Triticum > Triticum aestivum. Next base: position 234,487,784 of record NC_057801.1, read on the forward strand.
GCTCGGTACGGAGGGAGCGTTTCGTGTTTCCATTGACTGTTATAACACCGTGTGGTCCGGGCATCTTGAGCTTGAGGTAAGCGTAGTGCGGCACCGCATTGAATCGAGCGAATGCGGTTCGTCTTAGTAGTGCATGATAGCCACTGCGAAAGGGGACGATGTCGAAGATCAACTCTTCGTTTCAGAAATTATCCGGGGATCCGAACACCACTTCCAGTGTGATTGAGCCTGTACAGCAGGCCTCAACACCTGGTATGACACCTTTAAAGGTGGTTTTGTGGGCTTGATCCTTGAGGGATCGATACCCATTTTGCACACTGTATCCTGATAGAGGAGGTTCAGACAGCTGCCACCATCCATGAGGACTCGCGTAAGGTGGAATCCATCAATAATTGGGTCGAGGACCAGCACGGCTGAACCGCCATGACGGATACTGGTCGGATGGTCCATACGATCGAAGGTGATCGAACAGGACGACCATGGGTTGTACTTTGGAGCGACTGGCTCCATCGCGTAAACGTCCCTGAGTGCATGCTTGCGCTCCCTCTTGGGGATATGGGTGGCGTATATCATGTTCACCATTTTGACTTGGGGGGGAAATTTCTTCTGCCCCCCTGTGTTCGGTGGTCGGGGTTCCTCGTCATCGTCATCGCTTTGTGACCCTCTCTCCTTATTCTCGGCATTTAACTTGCCAGCCTATTTGAAGACCCAACATTCCCTGTTGGTATGATTGGCTGGTTTATTAGGAGTGCCATGGATTTGGCATGGTCGATCTAGTATGCGGTCCAGATTGGACAGGCCCGGATTATTTATCTTAAATGGCTTCTTCCGCTGACCGGACTTAGAGCCACTAAATCTGGCGTTGACCGCCGTGTCTTCGGTGTTATCACCGTTGTTTCAACGCTTATGTCTACTGTGTCGGGGCTTGCCGTTGCTGTTTATGGCTTCAGAAGTGCCAGGTTCGCTTGTATTGTTGTTGCTACGGGCTAGCCAGCTATCTTTGCCCGCACAAAAGCGGGTCATGAGTGTCGTAAGGGCTGACATTGACTTCGGGTTTTCCTGGACGAGGTGTCTGGCCAGCCATTCGCCGTGGATGCTGTGCTTAAAGGCCTCTAGGGCTTCGGCATTCGGACAGTCAATGATCTCGTTCTTTTTAGTCAAGAACCTAGCCCAGAATTTCCTGGCTGATTCTCCGGGCTGTTGGATTATGTGACTTAAGTCATCAGCATCCGGAGGTCGGACATATGTGCCTTGGAAGTTGTCGAGGAAGGCGTCCTCCAAGTCCTCCCAGCTGCCAATGGAGTTTTTGGGCAGGTTGTTCAACCAGTATCTAGCTGGTCCCTTGAGTTTGAGCAGGAGGTATTTGATGGCGTGAAGATCATCACCGTGGGCCATATGAATATGGAGAAGAAAGTCCTCAATCCATACCGCGGGGTCTGTTGTGCCATCATATGATGCGATGTTCACGGGTTTAAACCCTTCTAGGAAATTGTGTCCCATTACTTCATCAGTGAAGCAAAGGGGGTGTGCAGCGCCTCTATATCGGGCCAAGTCGTGACGTAGCTCTGATGGAGTTTGTCTGCGGTTTTCGGCCCGGGCATGGTTATGTTTGTCACTTTCGGCCGGATGGCCTTTGTCGCGCATCGGGGCACGCCCCCGTGATCCATAGATAGATCTTGTCTGACCTGCTATGTTTTCCATGTCGCGCCGCAGGTCATGTGTATATCACCGAGCTGTTGTATTTCTGTTTGTTCGGCGACGTAATGCAGACTGGTGTTCGACTCAAGGTGCCGCTTTGTCCCGGCCACGTGGTGGTCGGTCAGCCGCATTGCACCTTGGTAGGACGGGCTCCAGCGCCTTGTCATCGAACTGTGGTAACAGTTTGTGCTTCGAGTAGCTTTTGGTTGGGCGCTCGAGGCCATATTCCTCGGCTGCCAGGACATCAGTCCATCTTTCATTGAGCAGATCTTGATCAGCTTCAAGCTGCTGCTGCTTATTTTTCAGGCTTCTTGCAGTGGCAATTAGCCGACGCTTAAAGCGTTCCTGTCCGGCGGGCTCCTTAGACACGATGAAATCTTCATCACCGAGGCTCACCTTGTCCTCGGAGAGCGGAAGGTAGTTGTTATCCTCCGAGTCTTCATTCATGGCCTGTTTGCCAGGGTTGACTCGCCCATCCTCCCATTCCTCCTGCTCGTAGGTTGGTGCAACGGGGTCTTCATTGTCTTCGGCATCGCCCGGAGTGTTGTTTTCTCCTGTGACGGTATTGCTATTTTTACTATGGCGTACCTTAGAGCGGCGCCGTTGACGCCGGCGCTTTGGTTGTATCTCAGGAGGTTTATCTTCGACTGGATTTTCATTGTCGCCGTTGTTTTCTTTGGGTGTATCCACCATGTATATGTCGTATGAGGAGGTGGCTGACCAATGCCCTGTATGCGGTGGTTCCTGCTCCTCTCCGGCATTGTCGTCCATACCGTCAATGTCTACGGAGTCGTAATCAAGCATTTCGGTTAAGTCGTCGACAGTGGCTGTAAAGTGGGTGGTAGGTGGGAAACGAAGTTCTTCGTCATCCACTTCCCATTCGAGCCGGACATAGTTCGACTGAGAGTCCCCCGACAAGCAGAGGGATTTTAATGAGTTTAACACGTCGCCAAAAGGCGAGTGCTAGAAGATGTCCGCGGAGCTGAACTCCAAGACCGGTGCCCAATCAGGCTCGATGGACGCGGATGCAAGCGGTCCAGAACCCATGGCCAGAGACGAGTCCGAGATTCTGGTGACACAAGCCCAGCTCGATGTTGGGTCCGTGTGCGGCTCGAGCGCCGCTGAGTCTGCGGCCTCCGTGGCGGGGTCAAGCTTCCCGTCTTCGGATGATGCAGTCTGCTCCAGATCTAGGGCCAGAGCGGTCACAGGCGCTATCTCCTGCGCGCGGCTAGATGACAGATCTAGGTCATGTTCATCATGGTGGCCGGGGACAGCCGTCATGGGCTCGAACCCGTCGAAGATCAAATCTCGACAAATATCGGCCACAAAATTCAGGATTCCAAATCTGACCTAATGGCCAGGGGCGTAGCTATCGATCTGCTCTAGATGGCCGAGCGAGTTGGCCCACAGTGCGAAGCCGCCGAATACAAAGATCTGTCCGGGGAGAAAGATCCCCCCTGGACTGTGTTGTTGTAGATGATCGATGGAGCCATCAAGCCTTCTGGTGACGATGCAGCGGAACTCTCAATGGAAGCACCAATGTCGGTATCAAAACCGGCGGATCTCAGGTAGGGGGTCCCGAAATGTGCGTCTAAGTCTAATGGTAACAGGAGGCGGGGGAAACAATGTTTACCCAGGTTCGGGCCCTCTTTATGGAGGTAATACCCTACTTCCTGCTTGATTGATCTTGATGAATATGAGTATTACAAGAGTTGATCTACCACAAGATCATAATGGCTAAACCCTATAAGTCTAGCCTATGAGGTTATGATTGTTGTGGTTGAACCCTAGAAGTCTAAACCCTCCGGTTTACATAGACACCGGGAGGGGCCAGGGTTGTACAAAGTTGGTTAGAGAGAAAGGAATCTACATATCTGAATCGCCAAGCTTGCCTTCCACACAAAGGAGAGTCCCATCCGGACACGGGACGAAGTCTTCTGTCTTGTACCTTCATAGTCCAAGAGTACGGACCAAGTATACAGTCCGGCTGTCTGAGGACCCCTTAATCCAGGAGTCCATCAGCGTGTGTGTGTGTGTGCGTGTGAGTGTTGCGTGTGTGCGTGGCTGCGTGTGTATGTGTGAGTGTTGTGTGCATGCGTGGGTGCATGTGTTCGTGTGAGTGATGCATGCATGCAGTTTGTGTGCATGCGTGCGTGTGTATATAATCACCACACCAGCTCCTGTGTGTTAAAACAGACGGCTCAGCATACCAATACAAGGCCACCTTGTCCGCTGTGCCCGCGGTCATGACTTCGAACCACCGTCCAATATTTTTTTGTCGTTGTTTTCATTCTTACTAGCAAGATGCCCGTGCATTGCACATAACATCAAGATGCATTTGTATGACTAGTTTATCCTGTGAGAGAAAAGGATGAACGAGGGAAGGCCTTATTTGCAAATGTGGAGAGGTGTGTGGGTACCTTTTTGCAAAATTGCCATAGTTTCTTTTCTATCTGTCAGATATAAATCGGACGACCTATATTGCAGGATGGCAGGCACACCATCATCATCAACTCTGTTTTTTATAAGAGTGTATTTTATAAGAGTGTAGATGTAGAGTAGATACAAGCCGACATGTGGGCCCAATGGTAGTGAGATAATGTGATGCAACACAAGAGGTGCCACGTGGAGCGTTTAACTGGTCAACAAGTCGTATCTTGAGCAAATACAGAGTTGTACGGTGAGCTCATGACTGTATAATAACCACAAAACGTAAATGGTGACCGTAATGAGTGGATTCTGAAGTCCAATGTACATATCGTGCTTTCGCTTCAAATACAATGATCGTCACTGTATATATCGCGAGAGAAAGCTGAAACATGCGTGAATGTGCTGAGGGAAGGACCTGGAGATAGTTTGTGTGCGTACGTGAAAGGGGCGTAGAGGGGGGGTATGCGATGGAGAGAGATGCTCTTCGTTTCTCTTTATTATGACTAACTTTATATATAGTATAAAAATATAAAAATTCACAGTGCGGAATAAATATCATTGTGGGCACCATGCAATGCAAATTAGCGTTCATACTCCTCCATATAACTTTGTAATGTTGTATATATGTAGAAATTCTAAAATAATTTTTTGGCCACACTTTATTCAAAAGGAATGTTCTATGTGAAATAAATGTGAAGAGAGGGATTTTTAGATCAATGGGGTACGTGATGTAACATGTGTGAATGTGTAGTTGATGCATTTGGCAGGGCCTAGAGAGGTATGTGTGTGTATTACGTATTCGAGAGAGGCATGGATAGAGGGGTCGGCGGGGGCGTGGGAGAGATATCATGAGAAATGAGAGTGGTCTAGAGAGAGACGAATATGATGTCACGGCGAGAGATTCCCTTGAGTGTGTACATGCAAGGGGGGAGGGGATAGAGGCACCAGGAGAATTTTTTTGTGTGGTGTCGGTGTTGGTATGTGTGGGTGTGAGAAGATAACGAGGCGTGGGGGCAGAGGGTGTGTCACTGCATGAGGTCCGGTGGGTCGAGGTGAGGCCCTTCGTTCGGTTCCGTCCTGCGCCACATTGGTCGGCCCATGACACATTTAGGGAGACCCATGGATGACTAGTCGTACAAGACAAAGATAGCAGAATTGTGAAGGACTCTGTGTCCACTGAAAAAGCCGGCTAGGATTTGTAACCCTAGGTTCTCGGACTAAGGTAACCCCTTATCTCTGATATTACTATTCATCCAACCTAACTTTAAGGGGCATCCTACAGAATGATCTGCTAGAATCATACTCGTCGATTAGGAAGAGAGGTGTGAGACAATGCTTGAGAGACAGGCCTAAAGATAATGTGCGTATAGAGACACGTAGGCAGGTTATGTATATAGAAAGGGTCGATGGAGATTGTGCGTGTGTATGCTTGTGAGAGGAAGAGTGCTTGTCATAAAGGTTAGTGAAAACAGTCGTAAATGGTTACGAGAGGGGGAGGGTTATATCGAGAGCATGTCTGTGAGAAAGACACCTCACGAGAGAGTGTGTGAGCATGTGTGAGAGACCACCAATGGAGAGTGAAACTACCTTTAAAGTCTGATGTACACATTGATTAAAGATATAAATTGTATCCAAATATTAGGATGGGATCATGATATTTGCAATTCGCGTAAGGAATGGCCATTGATCCATCAGACATCTAGATTCTATTGAATTTGAGCATGTCTATGTTATTATTCGACACAATTGATCCACATAGTTAGTATTTTGAACTCCAGACAATGCATCGCTTTAGCAATCGAATATAAATGTGAGTATAGTTCATGTTGTGTGTGTAAAGCACATTATACATATGAAAGTTACACAATGAACATTATAAATAGCTACCTATGAACTAGCATACATTTGAATTCAACTTAAGGTGGTTTAAAAAATCGAATTCAACATGAAGTCCATTCAATTATTTGAATTTGATATCATGGCATTTGTAAATCATACCTAAATTATGGGGGCACCAATCTTTGCTCTGATTTTGTACATAATAGCATATGTAGTCGTGTATAAAATAGATTCAAATTTAGCTCCTACATTCCAAAATAATCGTAGTTATAGGATTTTCAAGTGTCAAAATTTCAAAAAGAAGCGGATAATTTAATGAGGTTTTCAAACATACAAGGTCAAATTTAACATTGTCTATTTAGGTCAATCCTCAAAGTTCAAGAGTACTCTAAACGTGAATGCTTGTGTTTCAAAATTTTGAACAAAGCGCCAAAAGAGCCTCTACTCGCACGAAACTGCGTGAGACCAATGTTTGGTAGTACAAGGAAATTACTTTTCTAATAACTCCGACCCGTGAAACCTACCGGCCCGACGTCCAAAGGTCTAAACTAGGGTAGGTTTGTAGCTTCATCTAGATGCCACGCAACCACCTCCAAAAAACAGTCATACACAATGGCCGCCTAAGCACACATGCGCGCGACCGAAATCGCTCCCGCCCACTATTTGGGACACCTGGGATTACCATCCTACCCCCGACCCGCAGTAGGTCCAAAATTTAAGAGGGGGCAAGGTTTGTACTTTCCCCAAACTTCAAACAAGCGCGTCCCATCTTCTGTTCAAAAAAGCCAAAAACAAGCGCGTCCCAGACCGAAACATGGTTCTCCCTTAGCTCCCCCTCCCCCCTGCCCACCCGTCCGATTCCCCATTCATACTCCATGGGTGCAAAAACTACCTCTCCACCAGCCGCGAAACCTCAGCGTCCTCCGTCCGCCACCCCATCCCACCCATCAACCGCCGCCCTCCTCCATCACGCCAGAGCCGATAACCCGACGTTGTCGTCCACCGCAACCTCAACCGCAACGCCCTCCACGACTAGTAGTTGAAGCCGAGGCCGAGCCGTCTATTCTCGAGCCAGTTCAACCACGCCGTCCTTCGCCTCACCGCTGCCGCTCCAACTTCACCACCGTCCACCGCACCGGAGCTATTCCTGCTACGCCATCCTTCGCCACCTGAGATTTGCTTCCCCTCCGCCGATATATGGCCACGGCAACACAGTTAACAATTTGTCCATGGGTTCCAAAACATCGGTTCCCCCGAGAGAAAAAGAAGATCATCGCGACATATGGAGGAGACCACACTAGCAACCGGAAATGGTACTCCTCTTCCCTTATTGGTGCAAATCTTACATGTCTGCTTGCACGGTATTCATCCCACAGAAGACACTAGTTGACCGCTTCTTCTTGATACTAGATGTTTCTAGTAACTCGTGATGCACAAGGTTTCTCCTCATATACTATTTCACCTTATCTAGAGGTCTGTCGCCCCCTGGATTTCAATTCCTAGTCAGTTGATTCCCAATTAACGGAAGCATTCCCCAGCGTAACAGGAGCTAGTCCACCTATTATGCCGGGGAAGTAGCGCCTCGGTGTTTATCTTAGGGGCGTGTGGGGCCTAGTGCTGCTGGTGCCTGATCTGGAGGTCGGCCAGGACTAAAGGGATGGCCTGGGGGCGCTGCCAAGCACGGCGGTGGTGTGAGGTCGAGGGGAGGGCGGGGCGACGAAGGCAGGGGTCTGGGCCGATGGTCGCTGGCGGTTCGAGAAAGATCGTCAATAGTGACTGGCGGGAGGTAGACGAAGGCCATCTGCCCGTTCCTTATAGATTGGACGGTTCATAAAAAAACTCGACTAACCTATTTATTTTCAATCGACTGTTATCTTGATATGACCACATGTGGTGGTGTGGTGGAGGAGTACCTGCATTTCCTGTGCTCATATATTACAAAATCATACATAGTAGAATCTAATTTTGTTTGCCATGCAATGTTGTAGAGCTATCATATGTCTCCTGTCATTTATTTTTCGGCCACCTGCTACTACTACTTTTACAGTGCACTAGTTCTGCACACACTTCACCCATACTCTCACTATTGTGTTTTTATTCAAGGGTATTTCAGAGTCTGCTTCGAGAGAAGCAGAAAAGAAAAGAGAGAAGTTGCTCCAGGTTGGTATGCGGGTAGGCAAGGCACGTTACAGCGCTATAAAGGGTGTAGTGTCAGCAGATGGAGACGGTAAACGTAGCTCTGGAGTTGATGACCTCGCTCGCAATGAACCACCATCCCAGGTGCTTGCTTTAACTTCGCGGTGTCATATGTGGTTGCATGTTCCATATGGTGTCTAGCTTGTATTCGAAAGGCCGAAGTCGGTCTTTATTAAGATAAGGAAAGATATTTTTTACATGAACCACCATCCCGTGAGCACGAGAAGACAAATAGCTAGTCAGGGCACTGGCCGAGCCAGTGACAAGCCCAGCACAGACATGCATCACCTGGAAGCCAACTAAAAAGCCACGATGGTGGCGAAGCAGCCCGCCTCCCACCAGGCTCTCAGGTCCTAGATGATCATGCTCACCACTCCAGCCGGATGTCTAGCTTGTATTGCTTCCAATTTGGTTAAATTGCATCTGCTTAGCTTACACATTATACCTTTGAATATGACATGCCTTTTTGTTTTTGGTACATACTAGTACATCTGTCTATTAACCATGTTCTTACATCAAACTAATGTTCTTGTGTATCCCTCATCAATCACTTATGATGAGGCAGTCAGGCAAGTGGACTACTCCTCATTTAAAGAATGCAACGTCAGCCTCCCGACATGATTCTCAAGAAACAGCAAGGCTAGATGAAGATAGTGAACGTAGCTTGTAGTTGATTACCGCATTTCCCCTACACTAGCATCACAGGTGCTTGCTCTAACTTGGCAGCGTGATATGTGGTTGCATGTTGCATATGGTGTCTAGATTGTAATTCTTCCAATCTGGTTAAACTGCATGTGCTATTCTGCTTAGCTTATACATTATACCTGTTAATGTGACATGCCTTCCTGTATTTAGTACATAGTACATCTGTCTATTAAGCATGTCCTTACATAAAACTATTGTTTTTTGTATCCCGCATCAATCAATATGACGAGACACCTTTAGTATATGCAGTGCGATATTAGTTGCATCTTTCATATGATTTATAGCATGCGCTGCTTCTAATTTGTTGAAATGCCATTTATGATGGGACGCTTTTAACTTGGCAGAGTCATATTGGTTGCATCTTTCATGTGGTGTCTAGCTTGCATTGCTTCTTATTTGTTGGAATGGTTTCTGCTTAGTTTACACAAACAGTTGTGAACATGCCATGTCGTCCTGTTTTTCGTACATATTCCATCCTGGTATCATGTGTTTGCCTTACATCAAAGTAGTGATTGTCAGTATCATGCATGAATGAGTTCTGAAGAGAGAATTTTATTGCTTTTTCTTGTCGGTTTTACTTGACAATTCAAAATCAATAAAGCGGAAGGAAGTTAGCAAGGCAGCAGATAAAGGTGCTCCTTCCAAACGGAGGGCCTCTACAGATTCTACTCCTCCATCCCCCCAAGATGATTTGCAAGACAGCACATGCATAGACACTCAACGTAGTTGTGTTGATGATGAGCACGTCTCCCCTAGTGCGCCATCACCGGTGCTCCCTCTAACTTGGCACTGTTATATGTGGTTGCATGTTATGTGTGATGTCTAGCTTGTATTGCTTCTACTTTTGTTGAATTCCATCTGCTTACTTTACACATTATACTTTGAATAAGACACGTGTTCCTGTTTCTAGAACATACAATATCTTTCTATCACACCATGTTCTTACATCAAATTACTACTGTTGTGTAACCTGCAACAATCACTTATCATAAGACACGTTTGACTTGGGAGTGTGATATAGGTTACATCTCGCATTCTTTTCTAGCTTGAACTACTAATTTGTTGAAATGTCACTTATGACAAGATAGTTTTAACTTGGTAGAGTGATATTCGTTGCATCTTTCATATGGTGTCTAGCTTTCATTGCTTCTAATTTGTTGAAATGCCTTCTCCTTAGTTTACACATCATAAGCTGTGAATATGCAATGATGTGAATATGCAATGGCACTAATGACGAGAGACCTCTAACTTGGTAGTGTGATGTTGTTTGCATCTTGCATATGATTTATTTCTTGTACTGCTTCACATTTGTTTAAACGCCATTTATGATGAGACACTGTTAACTTGGCAGAGCGATATTTGTAGCATCTTTCATGTGGTTTCTACCTTCCATTGCATTGCTTCTAATTTAGTGAAATGTCTTCTGCTTAGTTTACACATCATAGTTCTGGTTATCTCTTCCATCCTGTTTTTCGTACATATTACATCCTCCTATCATGTGGTTGTCTAACATCAAAGTTTAGTTCGTCTGTATCACGCATCAATTTGTTCTGAAGAACTAAATTGTTATTCATTTTTCTTATCGGCTTGAGTTAACATGGCACAGAAAAAGAGGATGAAACACAGAATGGCAGGGAATGGGAAGTGGAAGAATCCTGCAGATTCTGCTGGTACTGATGGTGCAATAGAAAGTCAAAGTCCAGCGGAAAATTCTACAAACAGGGTATCCCGTGGTACACGAGCTGCAGAAAAAGCCAAACAGAAACAAATAGCTGCCACCAAACAAGCAGAGACAGCCCTAGTTCTTGCAACACCTTCCACGGTACTACCAGCTGCACGAGTTACTCGTGTGTCAACTGAGCTAGCAGCACGTTCCCAAGCTCCCTTGCCACCTGACACTACATCCCAAGCACTCTTAACACAAGACGAGTTGGCAAGATCAGATAAACCTTGTGAGCTTCAACGGCAAGAAGGTAGTGTTGGGGAACGTTGCAGAAAATAAAAAAATTCTACGGTTTCATCAAGGTCAATCTATGAGTTCATCTATCAACGAGAGAGAGGAGTGAATCTACATACCCTTGTAGATCGAGCAGAAGCGTTCAAGAGAACGGGGTTGAGGGAGTCGTACTCGTCGTGATCCAAATCTCCGGAGATCCTAGCGCTGAACGCACGTCACCTCCGCGTTCAACACACGTACGGTCAGCGAGACGTCTCCTCCTTCTTGATCCAACAAGGGGGAAGGAGAGGTTGATGAAGATCCAGCAGCACGACGGCGTGGTGGTGGATGCAGCAGGGATCCCGGCAGGGCTTCGCCAAGCATCTGCGGGAGGGAGAGGTGTAGCAAGGGGGAAGGGAGGCGCCAAGTGCAAGGGTGCGGCTGCCCTCCCTCCCCCCCTCTTTATATAGGGTCCCCAGGGGGGCGCCGGCCCTGGAGATGGGATCTCCAAGGGGGGGCGGCGGCCAGGGGGGAGGCTTGCCCCCCAAGGCAAGTGGAGGCGCCCCCCACCCTAGGGTTTCCAACCCTAGGCGCAGGGGGGGCCCAAGGGGGGGCGCACCAACCCACCAGGGGCTGGTTCCCCTCCCACTTCAGCCCATGGGGCCCTCTAGGATAGGTGACCCCACCCGGTGGACCCCGGGACCCTTTCGGTGGTCCCGGTACAATACCGGTGACCCCCGAAACTTTCCTGATGGCCGAAACTCGACTTCCCATATATAATTCTTTACCTCCGGACCATTCCAGAACTCCTCGTGACATCCGGGATCTCATCCGGGACTCCGAACAACTTTCAGTTTGCTGCATACTAATATCTCTACAACCCTAGCGTCACCGAACCTTAAGTGTGTAGACCCTACGGGTTCGGGAGACATGCAGACATGACCGAGACGCCTCTCCGGTCAATAACCAACAGCGGGATCTGGATACCCATGTTGGCCCCCACATACTCCTCGATGATCTCATCAGATGAACCACGATGTCGAGGATTCAATCAACCCCGTATACAATTCCCTTTGTCAATCGGTACGTTACTTGCCCGAGACTCGATCGTCGGTATCCCAATACCTCGTTTAATCTTGTTACCGGCAAGTCACTTTACTCGTACCATAATGCATGATCTCGTGACCAGACACTTGGTCACATTAAGCTCATTATGATGATGCATTACCGAGTGGGCCCATAGATACCTCTTCGTCATACAAAGTGACAAATCCCAGTCTCGATTCGTGCCAACCCAACAGACACTTTAGGAGATACCCGTAGTGCACCTTTATAGTCACCCAGTTATGTTGTGACGTTTGGCACACCAAAGCACTCCTACGATATCCGGGAGTTGCACAATCTCATGGTCTAAGGAAATGATACTTGACATTTGGAAAAGCTCTAGCTAAACGAACTACACAATCTTTAAGCTATGCTTAGGATTGGGTCTTGTCCATCACATCATTCTCCTAATGATGTGATCCCGTTATCAATGACATCCAATGCCCATAGTTAGGAAACCATGACTATCTGTTGATCAACGAGCTCGTCAACTAGAGGCTTACTAGGGACATGTTGTGGTCTATGTATTCACATGTGTATTACAATTTCCGGATAACACGGTTATAGCATGAATAACAGACAATTATCATGAACAAAGAAATATAATAATAACCATTTTATTATTGCCTCTAGGGCATATTTCCAACAGTCTCCCACTTGCACTAGAGTCAATATTCTAGTTACATTGTGATGAATCGAACACCCATAGCGTTCTGGTGTTGATCATGTTTTGCCCTGGGGAGAGGTTTAGTCAACGGATCTGCTATATTCAGATCCGTATGTACTTTACAAATATCTATGTCTCCATCTTGAACATTTTCACGTATGGAGTTGAAGCGTCGCTTGATGTGCCTGGTCTTCTTGTGAAACCTGGGCTCCTTGGCAAGTGCAATAGCTCCAGTGTTGTCACAGAAGAGTGCGATCGGCCCCGACGCATTGGGTATGACTCCTAGGTCGGTGATGAACTCCTTCACCCAGATTGCTTCATGCGTTGCCTCTGAGGCTGCCATGTACTCTGATTCACATGTAGATCCCGCCATGATGCTTTGCTTGCAACTGCACCAGCTTACTGCCCCACCATTCAAAATATACACATATCCAGTCTGTGACTTAGAGTCATCCAGATTTGTGTCGAAGCTAGCGTCGACGTAACCCTTTACGACGAGCTCTTCGTCACCTCCATAAACGAGAAACATATCCTTAGTCCTTTTCAGGTACTTCAGGATGTTCTTGACCGCTGTCCAGTGTTCCTTGCCGGGATTACTTCGGTACCTTACTACCAAACTTAAGGCAAGGTTTGCATCAGGTCTGGTACACAGCATGGCATACATAATAGACCCTATGGCTGATGCATAGGGGATGACACTCATCTCTTCTTTATCTTCTACCGTGGTCGGGCATTGAGCCGAGCTCAATCTCACACCTTGCAATACAGGCAAGAACCCTTTCTTGGACTGTTCCATATTGAACTTCTTCAATATCTTATCAAGGTATGTGCTTTGTGAAAGACCTATGAGGCGTCTCGATCTATCCCTATAAATCTTGATGCCTAATATGTAAGCAGCTTCTCCAAGGTCCTTCATTGAAAAACACTTATTCAAGTAGGCCTTAATACTGTCCAAAAGTTCTATATCATTTCCCATCAAAAGTATGTCATCTACATATAATATGAGAAATGCTACAGAGCTCCCACTCACTTTCTTGTAAACGCAAGCTTCTCCATAAGTCTGCATAAACCCAAACGCTTTGATCATCTCATCAAAGCGAATGTTCCAACTCCGAGATGCTTGCACCAGCCCATAAATGGATCGTTGGAGCTTGCATACCTTGTTAGCATTCTCAGGGTCGACAAAACCTTCCGGCTGCATCATATACAGTTCTTCCTTAAGGTGGCCGTTAAGGAATGCCGTTTTGACGTCCATTTGCCATATCTCATAATCATAGTATGTGACAATTGCTAACATGATTCGGACGGACTTCAGCTTTGCTACGGGAGAGAATGTCTCATTGTAGTCAATTCCTTGAACTTGTCGATAACCCTTAGCGACAAGTTGAGCTTTATAAATGGTAACATTACCATCCGCGTCCGTCTTCTTCTTAAAGATCCATTTGTTTTCTATCGCTCGCCGATCATCGGGCAAGTCTGTCAAAGTCCATACTTCCTTTTCATACATGGATCCTATCTCGGATTGCATGGCTTCAAGCCATTTGTTGGAATCTGGGCCTGCCATCGCTTCTTCATAGTTCGAAGGTTCACCGTTGTCTAACAACATGATTTCCAAGACAGGGTTACCGTACCACTCTGGTGCGGAACGTGTCCTTGTGGACCTTCTGAGTTTGGTGGGAGCTTGATCCGAAGTATCTTGATCATCATCATTAACTTCCTCTCTTGTCGGTGCAGGCACCACAGGAACATCTTCCTGAGTTGCGCTACTTACCGTTTCAAGAGGCAGTACTTCATCAAGCTCTAGTTTCCTCCCACTTAATTCTTTCGAGAGAAACTCTTTCTCCAGAAAGGACCCGTTCTTGGCAACAAAGATCTTGCCTTCGGATCTTAAGTAGAAAGTATACCCTATGGTTTCCTTAGGGTATCCTATGAATACGCATTTTTCCGACTTGGGTTCGACCTTCTCAGGTTGAAGTTTCTTGACATAAGCATCGCATCCCCAAACTTTTAGAAACGACAGCTTAGGTTTCTTCCCAAACCATAATTCATACGGTGTCATCTCAACGGATTTAGACGGTGCCCTATTTAAAGTGAATGTAGTTGTCTCTAGAGCGTATCCCCAAAATGATAGCGGTAAATCGGTAAGAGACATCATAGATCACACCATATCCAATAAAGTGCGATTATGACGTTCGGACACACCGTTACGCTGAGGTGTTCCAGGCGACGTGAGTTGTGAAACGATTCCACATTTCCTTAAGTGTGTACCAAATTCGTGACTTAAATATTCTCCTCCCCGATCTGATCGTAAGAACTTTATCTTTCGGTCACATTGATTCTCCACCTCACTCTGAAATTCCTTGAACTTTTCAAAGGTCTCAGACTTGTGTTTCATCAAGTAGACATACCCATATCTACTCAAGTCATCAGTGAGAGTGAGAACATAACGATATCCTCCGCGAGCCTCAACGCTCATTGGACCGCACACATCAGTATGTACGATTTCCAATAAGTTGGTTGCTCGCTCCATTGTTCCGGAGAACGGAGTCTTGGTCATTTTTCCCATGAGTTATGGTTCGCATGTGTCAAATGATTCATAATCTAGAGACTCTAAAAGTCCATCAGCATGGAGCTTCTTCATGTGCTTGACACCAATGTGACCATGGCGGCAGTGCCAAAAGTATTTGGGACTATCGTTATCAACTTTACATCTTTTGGTATTCACACTATGAATATGTGTAACATTAAGCTCGAGATTCATTAAGAATAAACCATTCACCAGCGGGGCATGACCATAAAACATATCTCTCATATAAATAGAGCAACCATTATTCTCGGATTTAAATGAGTAGCCATCTCGAATTAAACGAGATCTTGATACAATGTTCATGCTCAAAGCTGGTACTAAATAACAATTATTGAGGTTTAAAACTAATCCCGTAGGTAAATGTAGAGGTAGCGTGCCGACGGCGATCACATCGACCTTGGAACCATTCCCGACGCGCATCATCACCTCGTCCTTCGCCAGTCTCCGCTTATTCCGCAGCTCCTGCTTTGAGTTACAAATATGAGCAACCGCACCGGTATCAAATACCCAAGAGCTACTACGAGTACTGGTAAGGTACACATCAATTACATGTATATCACATATACCTTTGGTTTTGCCGGCCTTCTTGTCCGCTAAGTACTTGGGGCAGTTCCGCTTCCAGTGACCACTTCCCTTGCAATAAAAGCACTCAGTCTTAGGCTTGGGTCCATTGCTTGACTTCTTCCTGGCAACCGGCTTACCAGGCGCGGCAACTTCCTTGCCGTCCTTCTTGAAGTTCTTCTTACCCTTGCCCTTCTTGAACTTAGTGGTTTTATTCACCATCAACACTTGATGTTCCCTTTTGATCTCCACCTCCGCTGATTTCGACATTGAATATACCTCAGGAATGGTCTTTTCCATCCCCTGCATATTGAAGTTCATCACAAAGCTCTTGT
Source organism: Triticum aestivum (assembly GCF_018294505.1). NCBI lineage: Eukaryota > Viridiplantae > Streptophyta > Magnoliopsida > Poales > Poaceae > Triticum > Triticum aestivum. The sequence continues at coordinate 234,503,842 of NC_057801.1, forward strand.
AGCTCGGTGGGAGCGACTGAAGGATTCTGTCAATGACCGCGTCATCCGGGATATTAACTCCCAGCTGAGTCAAGCGGTTGTGCAACCCAGACATCTTGAGTATGTGCTCACTGACAGAACTATTTTCCTCCATCTTACAACTGAAGAATTTGTCGGAGACTTCATATCTCTCGACCCGTGTATGAGCTTGGAAAACCATTTTCAGCTCCTCGAACATCTCATATGCCCCGTGTTGCTCAAAACGCTTTTGGAGCCCCGGTTCTAAGTTGTAAAGCATGCCGCACTGAACGAGGGAGTAATCAGCAGCACGAGACTGCCAAGCGTTCATAACGTCTTGGTTCTCTGGGATTGGTGCTTCACCTAGCGGCGCTTCTAGGACATAATCTTTCTTGGCTGCTATGAGGATGATCCTCAGGTTCCGGACCCAGTCCGTATAGTTGCTACCATCATCTTTCATCTTGGTTTTCTCTAGGAACGCGTTGAATTTGAGGGTAACATGGGCCATTTGATCTACAAGACATATTGTAAAGATTTTAGACTAAGTTCATGATAATTAAGTTCATCTAATCAAATTATTTAATGAACTCCCACTCAGATTAGACATCCCTCTAGTCATCTAAGTGATACATGATCCAACTCGACTAGCCTGTGTCCGATCATCACGTGAGACGGACTAGTCATCATCGGTGAACATCTCCATGTTGATCGTATCTTCTATACGACTCATGCTTGACCTTTCGGTCCTTCGTGTTCCGAGGCCATGTTTGTACATGCTAGGCTCGTCAAGTCAACCTAAGTGTATTGCGTGTGTAAATCTGGCTTACACCCGTTGTATTCGAATGTTAGGATCTATCACACCCGATCATCACGTGGTGCTTCGAAACAAGGAACCTTCGCAATGGTGCACAGTTAGGGGGAACACTTTTCTTGAAATTATTATGAGGGATCATCTTACTTACTACCGTCGTTCTAAGTAAACAAGATGAAAAACATGATAAACATCACATGCAATCAAATAGTGACATAATATGGCCAATATCATATAGCTCCTTTGATCTCCATCTTCGGGGCTCCATGATCATCGTCGTCACCGGCATGACACCATGATCTGCATCATCATGATCTCCATCATCGTGTCTCCATGAAGTTGCTCGCCAACTAATACTTCTACTACTATGGCTAATGCGTTTAGCAATAAAGTAAAGTAATTTACATGGCGTTTCTCAATGACACGCAGGTCATACAAAAATAAAGACAACTCCTATGGCTCTTGCCAGTTGTCATACTCATCGACATGCAAGTCGCGATTCCTATTACAAGAACATGATCTCATACATCACATATATATATATATATATTCATCATTCATCACAACTTTTGGCCATATCACATCACAAAACACTTGCTGCAAAAACAAGTTAGACGTCCTCTAATTGTTGTTGCAAGTTTTTACGTGGCTTCTATAGGTGATCTAGCAAGAACGTTTTCTTACCTACGTAAAAGCCACAACGTGATTTGCCAACTTCTATTTACCCTTCATAAGGACCCTTTTCATCGAATCCGCTCCAACTAAAGTGGGAGAGACAAACACCCACTAGCCACCTTATGCAACTAGTGCATGTCAGTCGGTGGAACCTGTCTCACGTAAGCGTACGTTTAAGGTCGGTCCGGGCCGCTTCATCCCACAATACCGTTGAAGCAAAATAAAACTAGTAGTGGCAATAAAGTTGACAACATCTACGCCCACAACAAATTTGTGTTCTACTCGTGCAAAGAGAACTACGCATAGACCTAGCTCATGATGCCACTGTTGGGGAACATTGCAGAAAATAAAAAAATTTCTACGGTTTCACCAAGATCAATCTATGAGTTCATCTAGCAACGAGAGAGAGGAGTGCATCTACATACCCTTGTAGATCGAGCCGAAGCGTTCAAGAGAACGGGGTTGAGGGAGTCGTACTCGTCGTGATCCAAATCACCGGAGATCCTAGCACCGAATGGACGTCACCTCCGCGTTCAACACAAGTACGGTCAGCTAGACGTCTCCTCCTTCTTGATCTAGCAAGGGGGAAGGAGAGGTTGATGAAGATCCAGCAGCACGACGGCGTGGTGGTGGATGCAGCAGGGATCCTGGCAGGGCTGCGCCAAGCGTCTGCGGGAGGGAGAGGTGTAGCAAGGGGGAAGGGAGGCGCCAAGTGCAAGGGTGCGGCTGACCTCCCTCCCCCCTCTTTATATAGGGTCTCCAGGGGGGCGCCGGCCCTGGAGATGGGATCTCCAAGGGGGGCGGCGGCCAGGGGGAGGCTTGCCCCCCAAGGCAAGTGGAGGCGCCCCCCCACCCTAGGGTTTCCAACCCTAGGCGCAGGAGGGGCCCAAGGGGGGCGCACCAGCCCACCAGGGGCTGGTTCCCCTCCCACTTCAGCCCATGGGGCCCATCGGGATAGGTGGCCCCACCCGATGGACCCCCGGTACCCTTCCGGTGGTCCCGGTACAATACCGGTGACCCCCGAAACTTTCCCAAAGGCCGAAACTCGACTTGCCATATATAATTCTTTACCTCCGAACCATTCCAGAACTCCTCGGGACGTCCGGGATCTCATCCGAGACTCCGAACAACTTTCGGTTTGATGCATACTAATATCTCTACAACCCTAGCGTCACCGAACCTTAAGTGTGTAGGCCCTACGGGTTCGGGAGACATGCAGACATGACCGAGACGCCTCTCCGGTCAATATCCAACAGCGGGATCTGGATACCCATGTTGGCTCCCACATACTCCTCGATGATCTCATCGGATGAACCACGATGTCGAGGATTCAATCAACCCCGTATACAATTCCCTTTGTCAATCGGTACGTTACTTGCCCGAGACTCGATCGTCGGTATCCCAATACCTCATTTAATCTCGTTACCGGCAAGTCACTTTACTCGTACCATAATGCATGATCCCGTGACCAGTCACTTGGTCACATCGAGATCATTATGATGATTCATTACCGAGTGGGCCCAGAGATACCTCTCTGTCATACAGAGTGACAAATCCCAGTCTCGATTCGTGCCAACCCAACAGACACTTTCGGAGATACCCGTAGTGCACCTTTATAGTCACCCAGTTATGTTGTGACGTTTGGCACACCCAAAGCACTCCTACGGTATCCGGGAGTAGCATAATCTCATGGTCTAAGGAAATGATACTTGACATTTGGAAAAGCTCTAGCTAAACGAACTAGACGATCTTTGAGCTATGCTTAGGATTGGGTCTTGTCCATCACATCATTCTCCTAATGATGTGATCCCGTTATCAATGACATCCAATGCCCATAGTCAGGAAACCATGACTATTTGTTGATCAACGAGCTAGTCAACTACAGGCTTACTAGGGACATGCTGTGGTCTATGTATTCACACGTCTATTACGATTTTTGGATAACACAGTTATAGCATGAATAAGAGACAATTATCATGAACAAAGAAATATAATAATAACCATTTTATTATTGCCTCTAGGGCATATTTCCAACAGGTAGTTGCTGGAGTCAAGTTACAGTTGCATGCTTCTTTATATGTAGTCTCACAGTTTGATGTACACTAACACATCCTATGTTTGTTGTTGGACTAGCACCTAGGCACAAGAGGAAACAAACATCAGGGATAATGCTTGATAGGTTAACTAAATCTAGAGGAGGAAGAATGGAGATCTGTTTTGAGGCAGGTTTAAAAAGGCCACGTGATGCTATAGAGTCAGCCAAGTTAGTATCAGAGGTAGCGGTTGCCGTTAGGTGTCATGTATGTATCCTCCCAACATGGATTCAGTACAGGAATGACAAAGACGAAACCCAGTTCAACACCTTCCTCGACCATTTATCTGTAAGTATGGTTATGTATGGAAACTAGTAATATCATCTTGCTTTGTCCCATACTTTCTAGGTTGCTGGTAATGAGACTCCCATAATTTTCAACAGATGAGGTTCAAGTTGGATAGCCAAGATGATGCAACCAGACAAGCTTGCACCCATGTTTTCAAGTCTGCTCTGCGACAGTATCGGTATAACTTCAAGAAAACTCACTTTGAAGGCAAGGCTAACAGTGAACTTGCCCAAACATCTCTAGTGGAAAATATATCGGATGAAGACTGGAGAGGCCTCGTTAAACACTGGTCTGATCCGAAGTATCAGGTACATTATATATATGTGATCAGATCACATGTTGAAGTCCTATTTACGAATGTGACACACAAATCTATCTTCTTGTAGGTGAACTGTTCAAAGAACAAGGCCAACCGTACGAAAGTGAAATTCCAACAGCCGACAGGATCTCGTAGCTATATTGCACACTGCGAGGCTCTTGTAATTAGTTGTTGTTTCACTCTTTTTGCTGTACCATATTATTAGATCTATATTGACTTGTTCCAAATGCAGAGGAAAGCCCGCAAGGACCAAAAAGTACCTGAACCAAATGTTGTGGAAATCTTCAAGGACTGTCACACCAGCAAGAAGAAGGGCATGACTACACCAGTCAAAGCAGCTGTTGTAAGTCCTTAATCCTCATGCCTTTTAACTACTACTTACTCCGACTTGTGCCTTGAACTGCATGGTTTGCAGCCAATGTCTATTACTCTTTTCAATTTTATACACAATTGTCTTAGCGTATCATTGCACCTTACAAGGTTTAAAAGAGAGGAGTGATGTTCCTTTGATCTTGACCTGTAATCTAGTTCCGTGTTGGACTTGCCCACACAATGTTAGAATTGCTTGTTTGTCTGTTCTCAGTTGTTTTGTGATATGAATGATGTCATACTATGCTTACCGTATTATAAACTCCGTCTCTTTATCCTTAGCCCTCGATACAATGTGAAGAAATAGACAATACATTAGCGATGGTACATGGTCATATGTTTGGAACCTGGTTTTATTATCTACTTTGCAATAAAATGTTGGGTTTCGTAGTAATTTCAAAAATTTTCCTACGCGCACATAGGATCATGTGATGCATAGCAACGAGAGGAGAGTGTTGTCTACGTACCCAACGCAGACCGACTGCGGAAGCGATGACACGACGTAGAGGAAGTAGTCGTACGTCTTCACGATCCAACCGATCAAGCACCGAAACTACGGCACCTCCGAGTTCGAGCACACGTTCAGCTCGATGACGATCCCCGGACTCCGATCCAGCAAAGTGTCGGGGAAGAGTTTCGTCAGCACGACGGCGTGGTGACGATCTTGATGAACTACAGCAGCAGGGCTTCGCCTAAACTCCGCTACAGTATTATCGAGGAATATGGTGGCAGGGGGCACCGCACACGGCTAAGGAATCGATCACGTGGATCAACTTGTGTGTTTAGAGGTGCCCCTGCCTCCGTATATAAAGGAGGAGAGGAGGGGAGGCTGGCCGGCCAAGGGGGGGAGGCGCAGGAGAGTCCTACTCCCTCTGGGAGTAGGATTCCCCCTCCAATCCTAGTCCAACTAGGATTCCTCAGAGGGGAAAAGAGGAGGAGGGGGCCGGCCACCTCTCCTAGTCCTAATAGGACTAGGGGAAGGGGGTGGCGTGCAGCCCATCAAGGGCAGCCCCTTCTCTTTTCCACTAAGGCCCACTATGGCCCAAATAGCTCCCGGGGGGTTCCGGTAACCCTCTCGGTATTCCGGTAAAATCCCGATTTCACTCGGAACACTTCCGACATCCAAATATAGGCTTCCAATATATCAATCTTTACGTCTCGACCATTTCGAGACTCCTCGTCATGTCCGTGATCATATCCGGGACTCCGAACAACCTTCGGTACATCAAAATGCATAAACTCATAATATAACTGTCATCGTAACCTTAAGCGTGCGGACCCTACGGGTTCGAGAACAATGTAGACATGACCGAGACACGTCTCCGGTCAATAACCAATAGCGGGACCTGGATGCCCATATTGGCTCCTACATATTCTACGAAGATCTTTATCGGTCAGACCGCATAACAACATACGTTGTTCCCTTTGTCATCGGTATGTTACTTGCCCGAGATTCGATCGTCGGTATCCAATACCTAGTTCAATCTCGTTACCGGCAAGTCTCTTTACTCGTTCCGTAATACATCATCTCACAACTAACATATTAGTTGTAATGCTTGCAAGGCTTATGTGATGTGTATTACCGAGAGGGCCCAGAGATACCTCTCCGACAATCGGAGTGACAAATCCTAATCTCGAAATACGCCAACCCAACATCGACCATTGGAGACACCTGTAGTACTCCTTTATAATCACCCAGTTACGTTGTGACGTTTGGTAGTACCCAAAGTGTTCCTCCGGTAAACGGGAGTTGCATAATCTCATAGTCATAGGAACATGTATAAGTCATGAAGAAAGCAATAGCAACATACTAAACGATCGGGTGCTAAGCTAATGGAATGGGTCATGTCAATCAGATCATTCTACTAATGATGTGACCTCGTTAATCAAATAACAACTCATTGTTCATGGTTAGGAAACATAACCATCTTTGATTAACGAGCTAGTCAAGTAGAGGCATACTAGTGACACTCTGTTTGTCTATGTATTCACACATGTATTATGTTTCCGGTAAATACAATTCTAGCATGAATAATAAACATTTATCATGATTATAAGGAAATAAATAATAACTTTATTATTGCCTCTAGGGCATATTTCCTTCAGTCTCCCACTTGCACTAGAGTCAATAATCTAGATTACACTGTAATGATTCTAACACCCATGGAGCCTTGGTGCTGATCATGTTTTGCTCGTGGAAGAGGCTTAGTCAACGGGTCTGCAACATTCAGATCCGTATGTATCTTGCAAATCTCTATGTCTCCCACCTGGACTAGATCCCGGATGGAGTTGAAGCGTCTCTTGATGTGTTTGGTCCTTTTGTGAAATCTGGATTCCTTTGCTAAGGCAATTGCACCAGTATTGTCACAAAAGATTTTCATTGGACCCGATGCACTAGGTATGACACCTAGATCGGATATGAACTCCTTCATCCAGACTCCTTCATTTGCTGCTTCCGAAGCAGCTATGTATTCCGCTTCACATGTAGATCCCGCTACGACGCTTTGTTTAGAACTGCACCAACTGACAGCTCCTCCGTTTAATGTAAACACGTATCCGGTTTGCGATTTAGAATCGTCCGGATCAGTGTCAAAGCTTGCATCAACGTAACCTTTTACGATGAGCTCTTTGTCACCTCCATATACGAGAAACATATCCTTAGTCCTTTTCAGGTATTTCAGGATGTTCTTGACCGCTGTCCAGTGATCCACTCCTGGATTACTTTGGTACCTCCCTGCTAAACTTATAGCAAGGCATACATCAGGTCTGGTACACAGCATTGCATACATGATAGATCCTATGGCTGATGCATAGGGAACATCTCTCATATTCTCTCTATCTTCTGCAGTGGTCGGGCATTGAGTCTTACTCAATTTCACACCTTGTAACACAGGCAAAAACCTTTCTTTGCTTGATCCATTTTGAACTTCTTCAAAATTTTGTCAAGGTATGTGCTTTGTGAAAGTCCAATTAAGCGTCTTGATCTATCTCTATAGATCTTAATGCCTAATATGTAAGCAGCTTCACCGAGGTCTTTCATTGAAAACTTTTATTCAAGTATCCCTTTATGCTATCCAGAAATTCTATATCATTTCCAATCAGTAATATGTCATCCACATATAATATCAGAAATGCTACAGAGCTCCCACTCACTTTCTTGTAAATACAGGCTTCTCCGAAAGTCTGTATAAAACCAAATGCTTTGATCACACTATCAAAACGTTTATTCCAACTCCGAGAGGCTTGCACCAGTCCATAAATGGATCGCTGGAGCTTGCACACTTTGTTAGCTCCCTTTGGATCGACAAAACCTTCTGGTTGCATCATATACAACTCTTCTTCCAGAAATCCATTCAGGAATGCAGTTTTGACATCCATTTGCCAAATTTCATAATCATAAAATGCGGCAATCGCTAACATGATTCGGACGGACTTAAGCATCGCTACGGGTGAGAAGGTCTCATCGTAGTCAATCCCTTGAACTTGTCGAAAACCTTTTGCGACAAGTCGAGCTTTGTAGACAGTAACATTACCATCAGCGTCAGTCTTCTTCTTAAAAATCCATTTATTCTCAATTGCTTGCCGATCATCGGGCAAGTCAACCAAAGTCCATACTTTGTTCTCATACATGGATCCCATCTCAGATTTCATGGCTTCAAGCCACTTTGCGGAATCTGGGCTCACCATCGCTTCTTCATAGTTCGTAGGTTCATCATGATCTAGTAGCATGACTTCCAGAACAGGATTTCCGTACCACTCTGGCGCGGATCTTACTCTGGTTGATCTACGTGGTTCAGTAGTATCTTGATCTGAAGTTTCATGATCATTATCATTGGCTTCCTCACTAACCGGTGTAGGTGTCACTGAAACAGTTTTCTGTGATGAACTACTCTCCAGTAAGGGAGCAGGTACAGTTACCTCGTCAAGTTCTACTTTCCTCCCACTCACTTCTTTCGAGAGAAACTCCTTCTCTAGAAATGATCCATTCTTAGCAACGAATGTTTTGCCTTCGGATCTGTGATAGAAGGTGTACCCAACAGTTTCCTTTGGGTATCCTATGAATACACATTTCTCCGATTTGGGTTCGAGCTTATCAGGTTGAAGCTTTTTCACATAAGCATCGCAGCCCCAAACTTTAAGAAACGACAACTTTGGTTTCTTGCCAAACCATAGTTCATAAGGCGTCGTCTCAACGGATTTTGATGGTGCCCTATTTAACGTGAATGCGGCCGTCTCTAAAGCATAACCCCAAAATGATAGCGGTAAATCTGTAAGAGACATCATAGATCGCACCATATCTAGTAAAGTACGATTACGACGTTCGGACACACCATTGCGCTGTGGTGTTCCGGGTGGCGTGAGTTGTGAAACTATTCCACAGTTTTTCAAATGTACACCAAACTCGTAACTCAAATATTCTCCTCCACGATCAGATCGTAGAAACTTTATTTTCTTGTTACGATGATTTTCAACTTCACTCTGAAATTCTTTGAACTTTTCAAATGTTTCAGACTTATGCTTCATTAAGTAGATATATCCATATCTGCTCAAATCATCTGTGAAGGTGAGAAAATAACGATATCCGCCACGAGCCTCAATATTCATCGGACCACATACATCGGTATGTATGATTTCCAACAAATCTGTTGCTCTCTCCATAGTACCGGAGAACGGTGTTTTAGTCATCTTGCCCATGAGGCACGGTTCGCAAGTACCAAGTGATTCATAATCAAGTGGTTCCAAAAGTCCATTAATATGGAGCTTCTTCATGCGTTTTACACCGATATGACCTAAACGACAGTGCCACAAATAAGTTGCACTTTCATTATCAACTCTGCATCTTTTGGTTTCAACATTATGAATATGTGTATTACTACTATCGAGATTTAGTAAGAATAGACCACTCTTCAAGGGTGCATGACCATAAAAGATATTACTCATATAAATAGAACAACCATTATTCTCTGATTTAAATGAATAACCGTCTCGCATTAAACAAGATCCAGATATAATGTTCATGCTCAACACTGGCACCAAATAACAATTATTTAGGTCTAATATTAATCCCGAAGGTAGATGTAGAGGTAGCGTGCCGACCGCGATCACATCGACTTTGGAACCGTTTCCCACGCGCATCGTCACCTCGTCCTTAGCCAATCTTCGCTTAATCCGTAGCCCCTGTTTCGAGTTGCAAATATTAGCAACAGAACCAGTATCAAATACCCAGGTGCTACTGCGAGCATTGGTAAGGTACACATCAATAACATGTATATCACATATACCTTTGTTCACCTTGCCATCCTTCTTATCCGCCAAATACTTGGGGCAGTTCCGCTTCCAGTGACCAGTCTGCTTGCAGTAGAAGCACTCAGTTTCAGGCTTAGGTCCAGACTTGGGTTTCTTCTCTTGAGCAGCAACTGGCTTGCTGTTCTTCTTGAAGTTCCCTTTCTTCTTTCCTTTGCCCTTTTTCTTGAAACTAGTGGTTTTGTTAACCATCAACACTTGATGCTCCTTTTTGATTTCTACCTCCGCAGCTTTCAGCATTGCGAAGAGCTCGGGAATAGTCTTGTTCATCCCTTGCATATTATAGTTCATCACGAAGCTCTTGTAGCTTGGTGGCAGTGATTGGAGAATTCTGTCAATGACGCAATCATCCGGAAGATTAACTCCCAATTGAATCAAGTGATTATTATACCCAGACATTTTGAGTATATGCTCACTGACAGAACTGTTCTCCTCCATCTTGCAGCTATAGAACTTATTGGAGACTTCATATCTCTCAATCCGGGCATTTGCTTGAAATATTAACTTCAACTCCTGGAACATCTCATATGCTCCATGACGTTCAAAACGTCGTTGAAGTCCCGATTCTAAGCCGTAAAGCATGGCACACTGAACTATCGAGTAGTCATCAGCTTTGCTCTGCCAGACGTTCATAACATCTGGTGTTGCTCCAGCAGCAGGCCTGGCACCCAGCGGTGCTTCCAGGACGTAATTCTTCTGTGCAGCAATGAGGATAATCCTCAAGTTACGGACCCAGTCCGTGTAATTGCTACCGTCATCTTTCAACTTTGCTTTCTCAAGGAACGCATTAAAATTCAACGGAACAACAGCACGAGCCATCTATCTACAATCAACATAAACAAGCAAGATACTTTTAGGGACTAAGTTCATGATAAATTTTAAGTTCAATTAATCATATTACTAAAGAACTCCCACTTAGATAGACATCCCTCTAATCCTCTAAGTGATCACGTGATCCAAATCAACTAAACCATGTCCGATCATCACGTGAGATGGAGTAGTTTCATCGGTGAACATCATTATGTTGATCATATCTACTATATGATTCACGCTCGACCTTTCGGTCTCCGTGTTCCGAGGCCATATCTGCATATGCTAGGCTCGTCAAGTTTAACCTGAGTATTCTGCGTGCGCAACTGTTTTGCACCCGTTGTATTTGAACGTAGAGCCTATCACACCCGATCATCACGTGGTGTCTCAGCACGAAGAACTTTCGCAACGGTGCATACTCAGGGAGAACACTTCTTGATAATTTAGTGAGAGATCATCTTATAATGCTACCGTCAATCAAAGCAAGATAAGATGCATAAAAGATAAACATCACATGCAATCAATATAAGTGATATGATATGGCCATCATCATCTTGTGCTTGTGATCTCCATCTCCGAAGCACCGTCATGATCACCATCGTCACCGGCGCGACACCTTGATCTCCATCGTAGCATCGTTGTCGTCTCGCCAATCTTATGCTTCCACGACTATCACTACCGTTTAGTAATAAAGTAAAGCATTACATCGCGATTGCATTGCATACAATAAAGCGACAACCATATGGCTCCTGCCAGTTGCCGATAACTCGGTTACAAAACATGATCATCTCATACAATAAAATTCAGCATCATGCCTTGACCATATCACATCACAACATGCCCTGCAAAAACAAGTTAGACGTCCTCTACTTTGTTGTTGCATGTTTTACGTGGCTGCTACGGGCTTAAGTAAGAACCAATCTCACCTACGCATCAAAACCACAACGATAGTTTGTCAAATAGACTCCGTTTTAACCTTCGCAAGGACCGGGCGTAGCCATACTTGGTTCAACTAAAGTTGGAGAGGCAGTCGCCCGCAAGCCATCTCTGTGCAAAGCACGTCGAGGGAACCGGTCTCGCGTAAGCGTACGCGTAAGGTTGGTCCGGGTCGTCTCGTCCAACAATACCGCCGAACCAAAGTATGACATGCTGGTAGGCAGTATGACTTGTATCGTCCACAACTTACTTGTGTTCTACTCGTGCATATAACATCAACATCAATAACCTAGGCTCGGATGCCACTGTTGGGTTTCGTAGTAATTTCAAAAAATTTCCTACGCGCACACAGGATCATGTGATGCATAGCAACGAGAGGAGAGTGTTGTCTACGTACCCAACGCAGACCGACTGCGGAAGCGATGACACGACGTAGAGGAAGTAGTCGTACGTCTTCACGATCCAACCGATCAAGCACCGAAACTACGGCACCTCCGAGTTCGAGCACACGTTCAGCTCGATGACGATCCCCGGACTCCGATCCAGCAAAGTGTCAGGGAAGAGTTTCGTCAGCACGACGGCGTGGTGACGATCTTGATGAACTACAGCAGCAGGGCTTCGCCTAAACTCCGCTACAGTATTATCGAGGAATATGGTGGCAGGGGGCACCGCACACGGCTAAGGAATCGATCACGTGGATCAACTTGTGTCAACTTGTGTGTTTAGAGGTGCCCCTGCCTCCGTATATAAAGGAGGAGAGGAGGGGAGGCTGGCCGGCCAAGGGGGGGAGGCGCAGGAGAGTCCTACTCCCTCTGGGAGTAGGATTCCCCCTCCAATCCTAGTCCAACTAGGATTCCTCGGAGGGGAAAAGAGGAGGAGGGGGCCGGCCACCTCTCCTAGTCCTAATAGGACTAGGGGAAGGGGGTGGCGCGCAGCCCATCAAGGGCAGCCCCTTCTCTTTTCCACTAAGGCCCACTATGGCCCAAATAGCTCCCGGGGGGTTCCGGTAACCCTCTCGGTATTCCGGTAAATCCCGATTTCACCCGGAACACTTCCGACATCCAAATATAGGCTTCCAATATATCAATCTTTACGTCTCGACCATTTCGAGACTCCTCGTCATGTCCGTGATCACATCCGGGACTCCGAACAACCTTCGGTACATCAAAATGCATAAACTCATAATATAACTGTCATCGTAACCTTAAGCGTGCGGACCCTACGGGTTCGAGAACAATTTAGACATGACCGAGACACGTCTCCGGTCAATAACCAATAGCGGGACCTGGATGCCCATATTGGCTCCTACATATTCTACGAAGATCTTTATCGGTCAGACCGCATAACAACATACGTTGTTCCCTTTGTCATCGGTATGTTACTTGCCCGAGATTCGATCGTCGGTATCCAATACCTAGTTCAATCTCGTTACCGGCAAGTCTCTTTACTCGTTCCGTAATACATCATCTCACAACTAACATATTAGTTGTAATGCTTGCAAGGCTTATGTGATGTGTATTACCGAGAGGGCCCAGAGATACCTCTCCGACAATCGGAGTGACAAATCCTAATCTCGAAATACGCCAACCCAACATCGACCATTGGAGACACCTGTAGTACTCCTTTATAATCACCCAGTTACGTTGTGACGTTTGGTAGTACCCAAAGTGTTCCTCCGGTAAACGGGAGTTGCATAATCTCATAGTCATAGGAACATGTATAAGTCATGAAGAAAGCAATAGCAACATACTAAACGATCGGGTGCTAAGCTAATGGAATGGGTCATGTCAATCAGATCATTCTACTAATGATGTGACCTCGTTAATCAAATAACAACTCATTGTTCATGGTTAGGAAACATAACCATCTTTGATTAACGAGCTAGTCAAGTAGAGGCATACTAGTGACACTCTGTTTGTCTATGTATTCACACATGTATTATGTTTCCGGTAAATACAATTCTAGCATGACTAATAAACATTTATCATGATTATAAGGAAATAAATAATAACTTTATTATTGCCTCTAGGGCATATTTCCTTCATAAAATACAACTAATATTTTACATGGGTTCACCAGAATAAGTTCAGTATATAGACCAAAGCTATTTTGTTTGGTTTTGCTGCCTCCTTAATATCTTCTGTTCTGGTACTACTAATGTAAAAACTAAACTTTTCAGCAAGCTATGGAAAATGGTATAACCGGAATGGTAGAACCGCCACCTTTTGAAGGTGGCGAGGCAACTATAACCGCAATGTCAGCTCTTGCTGCAGTGGGTCAGCACCTGTCCACTAACAGTGCCAAAAGCACGTCCCTGCGTAATACTGGGTTGGTTGTTAAGGCAATCTCGTCCAAACTGCCTCATGATCAAGATATGCAAGCTCAAAACAATGTTGTATCTGCGCTCCAGACACAAGTCCATTCCCTAACAGAGACTCTTTGTGAAACAAGGACAGACATTGTTCGATGTCATCAAGATATGCATGGTTTTGAAACCAGACTATCAGACATTTGCTATGTTGTTCGGGAGCCTAGGAGAAAGGAAGGCGAAGGTTATGGTGCTCCATCGGACAATACAACATGAAAACATAACAGTCAGGTCAAATGAACTGAGCTTCTGAACTTCTGGTGGTGCATTTATCTGCTAGACTGTTAACTTTTATGCCAACCTTCCTTTTGATTTATAGTTGTAATTTCTTTTTGTGCGATACCAAATTTGTTCTTAACGTGCAGCCACCGGCTGGAGAAAATAGCAAGCAATTTTTGTATAGTGTAGGGTGTTCCCTATATTTGCACTGGTGGCAATCTTTGATGCCGAGTGGATGTAATCTGTGCAATCTTCTTAATAGCCTAGCGTTAGTTTCAGCCTTATTTATTTCCTAGTCAATAGGCTGAAAGCTAACATGGGCTGGAAACGGCCCATGTGAATCACGGGCCGTTAACGGGTACAAAGAAATTTACTGTTCATCATGGGCTAGAGTCACCGTGGGCCTCTAAAGGGCCTAAAGATACAAAGGCATCATATGGGTCGAAAGACGTCGTGGGCCATATATGGGCCGAAAGTGAAACGGGCTGGTGTTATATTCGACGGCCCACATGACGTTGTTGGGCCGATTTCCATTAGGCCCTAACGGGCCATGAGTTACCGGGCCATAAAATGGGCTATTTGCGAAGAGACCGTTAACATGCTTTTCATGGGCCATCCGGTTAACTTTTGACCAAGTCAAACTGGCTGTCTTTGTAAGCTAAATGGGCCAGTGGTGGGCCGTCACACGTGTCGACATATCATAGGCGCCTATCTGACCCATTGACGAGCTGACACGTGTTTCATCCGGCCAATCAGAATTTTACACGTGGAAATTGCCCATTGGTCCGGGCTATTAACGGGTTATCGGATCCAAAACCTGACCTGATAGCTTAACGGGGTTCCGTTACGGTGGATGCCATGTGTCGGTCATCCTTGACGAAAGCACTTCTGTGACGCGCGATTTATCGTCATGGAAGTGGACACTTCTGTGATGATAATTTTGGTAATGTCATGGAACACTTCTACGACAGCACATGTATGACTATCTGTCATAAAATCATCATGGATGTACATGCATGACAAAAATCGCGACCTACTATGACAAACACGTATCATCACGGAAGTGTATTTTGTTTGTAGTGGTTCAAAACGTCTCTGAAGTCTCGATTCTAAGCCATAAAGCATGGCACACTGAACTATCGAGTAGTCATCAACACGCGTCTGCCAGGCATTCACAATGTCTGCAATTGCTGGCGTAGGTGGTACACCTAGCGGTGCTTCCAGGACGTAATTCTTCTGTGCAGCAATCCGGATAATCCTCAAGTTATGGACCCAGTCCGTGTAATTGCTACCATCATCTTTCAACTTATCTTTCCCTAGGAACGCATTAAAATTCAAGGGAATGGTAGCACGGGCCATAGATCTACAACAACATAGACATGCAAAAACTATCAGGACTAAGTTCATGATAAATTAAAGTTCAATTAATCATATTACTTAAGAACTCCCACTTAGATATACATCCTCTAGTCATCTAAATGATCACGTGATCCAAATCAACTAAACCATGTCCGATCATCACGTGAGATGGAGTAGTTTTCAATGGTGAACATCATTATGTTGATCATATCTACTATATGATTCACGTTCGACCTTTTGGTCTCAGTGTTCCGAGGACATATCTGCATATGCTAGGCTCGTCAAGTTTAACCCGAGTATTCTGCACGTGCAAAACTGGCTTGCACCCATTGTATGTGAACGTAGAGCTTATCACACCCGATCATCACGTGGTGTCTCGGCATGACGAACTGTAGCAATGGTGCATACTCAGGGAGGACACTTATACCTTGAAATTTAGTAAGGGATCATCTTATAATGCTACCGCCGTACTAAGCAAAATAAGATGCATAAAAGATAAACAGCACATGCAATCAAAATATGTGACATGATATGGCCATCATCATCTTGTGCTCATGATCTCCATCACCGAAACATCATCACGATCTCCATCGTCACCGGCTTGACACCTTGATCTCCATCGTAGCATCATTGTCGTCTCGCCAACTATTGCTACTATGACTATCGCTACCGCTTAGTGATAAAGTAAAGCAATTACATGGCGATTGCATTTCATACAATAAAGCGACAACCATATGGCTCCTGCCAGTTGCCGATAACTCTGTTACAAAACATGATCATCTCATACAACAATTTATATCTCATCATGTCTTGACCATATCACATCACAACAAGCCTTGCAAAAACAAGTTAGACGTCCTCTACTTTGTTGTTGCAAGTTTTACGTGGCTGCTACGGGCTTCTAGCAAGAACCGTTCTTACCTACGCATCAAAACCACAACGATTTTCCGTTAAGTGTTGTTTTAACCTTCAACAAGGACCGACCGTAGTCAAAATTGATTCAACTAAAGTTGGAGAAACGGACACCCGCCAGCCACCTATGTGCAAAGCACGTTGGTAGAACCAGTCTCATGAACGCGGTCATGTAATGTCGGTCCGGGCCGCTTCGTCCAACAATACCGCCGAATCAAAGTAAGACGTTGGTGGTAAGCAGTATGACTATTATCGCCCACAACTCTTTGTGTTCTACTCGTGCATATATCATCTACGCATAGACCTAGCTCGGATGCCACTGTTGGGGAACATAGTAATTCAAAAAAAAATCCTACCATCACGCAAGATCTATCTAGGAGATGCATAGCAAAGAGATGGGAGAGTGTGTCCACGTACCCTCGTAGACCGAAAGCAGAAGCATTTAGTAACGCGGTTGATGTAGTCGAACGTCTTCATGATCCAACCGATCCAAGTACCGACCGTACGGCACCTCCGTGTTCAGCACACATTCAACACGATGATGTCCCTCGAGCTCTTGATCCAGTTGAGGACGAGGGAGAGTTCCGTCAGCACGACGGCGTGGCGACGATGATGATGAAGTTATCGGCGCAGGGCTTCGCCTAAGCACTACGACGATATGATCGAGGTGTTAAACTGTGGAGGGGGGCACCGCACATGGCTAAGAGATTGTCTGTTGTGCTTTGGGGTGCCCCTGCCCCCGTATATAAAGGAGGAGAGGGAGAGACCAGCCGGCCCTATAGGGCACGCCAAGAGGGAGGAGTCCTACTAGGACTCCAAGTCCTAGTAGGATTCCACTTGGTGGAAGGGGGGAAGAAGGAAGGGAGAGGGAGAGGGAGAGGGAAAGGGGGGTCGCGCCCCCTCCCCTAGTCCTATTCGGACTCCCCATGGGGGGGGGGCCACCCCCTTGTGGGTTGTCCTCTCTCTCCCCTATGGCCCATGATGGCCCATTGCTTCCCCGGGGGGTTCCGGTAACCCCTCCGACACTCCATTTTTACCCAGTACAACTCGGAACTCTTCCGATGTCCGAATAACATCGTCCAATACATCATACTTTATGTCTCGACCATTTCGAGACTCCTCGTCATGTCTGTGATCACATCCGGGACTCCGAACAATCTTCGGTCATCAAATCACATAACTCATAATATAAATCGTCATCGAACGTTAAGCGTGCGGACCTTACGGGTTTGAGAACTATGTAGACATGATCGAGACACATCTCCAATCAATGACCAATAGCGGAACCTAGATGCTCATATTGGCTCCTACATATTCTACAAAGATCTTTATTTTTCAAACCGCACAACAACATACGTTGTTCCCTTTGTCATTGGTATGTTACTTGCCCGAGATTCGATCGTTGGTATCATCATACCTAGTTCAATCTCGTTACTGGCAAGTCTCTTTACTCGTTATGTAATGGTTCATCCTGGAACAACCTCATTAGTCACATTGCTTGAAAGGCTTATAGTGATGAGCATTACCGAGAGGGCCCAGGGATACCTCTCCGATATACGGAGTGACAAATCCTAACCTTGATCTATGCCAACTCAACAAACACCTTCGGAGACACCTATAGAGCATCTTTATAATCACCCAGTTACGTTGTGATGTTTGATATCACACAAAGTGTTCCTCCGTATTCGAGAGTTGCATAATCTCATAGTCTGAGGAACATGTATAAGTCATGAAGAAAGCAGTAGCAATAAAACTGTAACGATCATAATGCTAAGCTAACGGATGGGTCTTGTCCATCACATCATTCTCTAATGATGTGATCCCATTTATCAAATTACAACTCATGTCCATGGTTAGGAAACATAACCATCTTTGATTAACGAGCTAGTCAAGTAGAGGCATACTAGGGACACTGTGTTTTGTCTATGTATTTACACATGTACTAAGTTTTTGATAAATACAATTCTAGCATGAATAATAAACAATTTTCATGATATAAGGAAATATAAATAACAACTTTATTATTGCCTCTAGGGCATATTTCCTTCACTAAGTGCAAGACCCGCTGCAGGAGCAACTCGGGACGTTATGAACGTCTGGTAGAGCAAAGCTGATGACTACTCGATAGTTTAGTGTGCCATGCTTTATGGCTTAGAATCGGAACTTCAAAGACGTTTTGAACACCATGGAGCATATGAGATGTTCCAAGATTTGAAGTTAATATTTCAAGAAAATGCCCAAGTTGAGAGATATGAAGTCTCGAACAAGTTCTATAGCTGCAAGATGGAGGAAAACAGTTCTACCAGTGAACATATACTCAGAATGTTTGGGTACAATAACCACTTGATTCAGCTGGGAGTTAATCTTCCGGATGAGAGTGTCATCGACAGAATTCTTCAATCACCGCCACCAAGCTATAAAGGCTTCTTGATGAACTATAATATGCAAGGGATGAACAAGACGATTCCCAAGCTCTTCGCAATGCTAAAGGCTGCGGAGGTAGAAATCAAGAAGGAGCATCAAGTGTTGATGGTCAACAAGACCACTAGTTTCAAGAAAAAGGGCAAAGGGAAGAAGGGGAACTTCAAGAAGAATAGCAAACAAGTTTTTGCTCAAGGGAAGAAGCCCAAGTCTGGACCTAAGCCTGAAACTGAGTGCTTCTACTACAAAGGGACTAGTCACTGGAAGCGGAACTGCCCCAAGTATTTGGCGGATAAGAAGGATGACAAAGTGAAAGGTATATTTGATATACATGTTATTGATGTGTACCTTACTAATGCTCGTAGTAGCGCCTGGGTATTTGATACTGGTTTTGTTGCTCATATTTGCAACTCAAAACAGGGGCTATGGATTAAACGAAGATTGGCTAAGGACGAGGTGACGATGCACGTGGGAAATTGTTCCAAAATCAATGTGATCACCGTCGGCACGCTACCTCTGCATCTACCTTCGGGATTAGTTTTAGACCTGAATAATTGTTATTTGGTGCCAGCGTTGAGCATGAACATTATATCTAGATCTTGTTTGATGCGAGATGGTTATTCATTTAAATCAGAGAATAATGGTTGTTCTATTTATATGAGTAATATCTTGTCTGATGTATGCGGTCCGATGAGTGTTGAGGCTCGCGGCAGGGTATCGTTATTTACTAACCTTCACAGATGATTTGAGCAGATATGGGTATATCTACTTAACGAAACATAAGTCTGAAACATTTGAAAAGTTCAAAGAATTTCAGAGTGAAGTGGAAAATCATCGTAACAAAGAAAATAAAGTTTATATGATCTGATCATGGAGGTGAATATTTGAATTATGAGTTTGGTCTTCATTTGAAACAATGTGGAATAGTTTCACAACTCACGCCACCTGGAACACCACAGCGTAATGGTGTGTCCGGACGTCGTAACCGTACTTTATTAGATACCATATATGTGACTGGATTAGCTATACTTTATCATTTGAATCTGATATTTAAATACTTCTGAATAATCAGATCCAACTTCATTGTACCAAACTAATTATTCTCATTAGCCTTTTCTGTTTGAGCTAACATGAACATCAATATGATTCTTTATTCACTAAGTGCTCCTGCTACATGATCCAAACTTACACATGAAAAAGTTCATAAATCATGCACGAATAACAGTGACATAATAGGCAATATGTTATGCTCAACAATTCTTGGTTTTCTGAAATAATATTGTTTCTGAAAACAGATAAATGAGGTACAAAGAAGACAGCATGCAGAAATTTCATATATAATTATGAGCCCCATATGTTTGGACCATTGTTAAGAGCCACATCAGCATGTCATAAAAACATTTCAAAATGCAAAAGCAACAACATGAAAATAGCACCTTCTCGTAGCCTGTACATTCCTGGATACTGACAATCATAGCACAAGTTCAGTGACACATGGTATAGAAAGCACAAGGGCCATATCAACAATTTGGACCATTATGTGCTGCGTTTTTTAGTTTAAGTGGTGTTTGGTTGTTTAAGGTCTCCCCTAGTTTGTTGACTAGCTAGGTTTCGTGGGGTGTGTGTAAGGGCATCTCCAGCCGCGCCCCCAAGAAGGCCTCCCCAGGCGTTTTTTTCGCGCCGGCGCCGAAAAAACGGCCCAGTCGCGTCCCCAGGAGCCCGATTTTCGCCGGCTTGGGCCGAAAACAGCGCCGGCGGATCCAGCCCGAACCCGGCGCGCTGGGGGGCGCTCGGGGGCGCCGGGCGAAGTTTTTTGGCGCGAAGAAATCGCGGGCCCGACGAGTCAGCGACTAGTTTGCTTCTCGGCCCTTCGTCGTCCTCATCGCCTCGTTTCCCACGGCGAATCAATGCCAAAGCTGCCGCGCTGCCGCGCCGGTCAGCCTGCACCATTGATGCGCCATTGATGCTCACGGGCGGCGCAGTGAAGCCGGACGACGCGCGTCCCCTCGCCCTCGCCTCGCCCGCCACGCGTACGCACGGTGCCACGCGTGTGGGCGGCGCGTCGGCCTATATATGCCGCGCCCCGGCGCACTCGGCCGCTCACACTCCCCTTCCGCCGTCGCTCCTTCCCCTCCCCCTCTCCTCTCCTCCAATGGCCGAGCGTTTCCCAGGCGACGGCGCGGCGGCGAACGGCTTCGGCCGCCGCCATCTCCATGAAGACGAGGCTCGCCTCCTCTACGAGGCCGAGTACCCGGTCCCGCCGGACATGCGGGTGCCGGGGGCATGGAGGATCAGCGCCGGCGGCGTGCCGGTGCCCCCGGTGCCCTCGGGCGCGGTGCGGCGCGCGGAGATCGCCTGCATCAGGTCGAATCTGCCTCCTGCGGCGAGGGATTCGCCGCGGTACGCCCCCGACAGCTCGCTATGGGAGCCCTATTTCCGTCGCCGTCACGCCCAGCAGCTCGAGGCCACCAACGGCGTCGTGCCCTCCGGCAGGCAGAACTCCGCCGGCCGGCGTCGATGGTGGGGCGTGCCAGGGCGCACGCTTGACGCCGTCCTCGAGTACATCGAGGGCGGCAACACGCCGCGCCTCGAGTACCCAGCCCCCCCTCCTTTTCACGCCGCCGGGAAAGCTCCTGGACCCCGAGGCGCATGGAGACCGGCGGGTCCTCCTCTTCGTCCGGCGGCTCGCCCTGCCTCCGCCCCGTCAAGCCGGAGCCCCAGGACACACCTGTGGCCGCGCGCACCCGGAGCTCCGGCGTTCGTATCGGCGCCCCGTCAAGCCGGAGCCCCGCCGGCCGCTTTGTCCTCGTCGAGCCCAAGCCGGAGCCCGGCCTCGTCGAGCCCAAGAAGGAGCCCGGCCTCCCCGCGGAGTACGAGGAGATAGCCCGGCGCGGCTTCTCCGACGAGGACGCCATGCGGTGGGCGCGGGAGGACTACCTCCGCGAGGAGACGGTCCGGCAGTGCCGTGCCCTGGAGGAAATCGCCGCCCGCAAGCGCGGGTGCGAGGACGAGCACGGCGTCGTGATCCTCGACAGCGACGACGACGACGACGTCGCCGGGCCTTCCAACCCGCCGCGCCAACCGGGGGAGGGGTGCAGTAGGGACGGCGGAGGCGGGGGCGGCGGCGGCGACGACGACGACGACGACGACGACGGCGGCGGCGGCGACTACACGCGGTTCTACAGCCTCCTCGGCATGTAGACGCGCGGGCGGCGAGGCGGGCGGCGAGGGAGACGGCGGGATTAGCCCGCTTTTTTTTTTGTAAAATATGTTTATGTTTGAACGAACTCGCCGAAGTTTGCTATGTTTATGTCGTGTTTGCGCCGTGTTTGTGCCGTTTTCGAATTTTTTGAAATACCGTGGGCGCCGCGACTGGGGGGCATCACGCCCCCAGTGCGCCGTTAGCGCCGGTGCGCCCCCAGGGGGCGGTTTTTTGGCCCTCCTGGGGGGCCAACGGCTGGAGATGCCCTAAGGGTAGATGGTTGTGTTTTGGTTGTAATGACTACTTGATTTTTGAAATGAGATCAGGGAAGTGATCACTTTTAATCAAAAAATAAACAAACATAAGTTTGTCATGTACTCGCCGTTGCAAAGATAAGCGTGGTTCAGATGATTTTTTTGTGTGCCCGAACCGCTCCTTCAAGATTTAAGTTCTAGACCTTGCCCGAGTGCTCATATTTTTTTTGAATTAGTATCTTGAAAATGCTCATGAAGATATGGTGTGCATGTATGTCTAAATGAGCATCCACGTTTGTAATGTGTTAACAAACATAAAAAAGACCGTCTTCCACGTAGGCCAAGTCCTAATGCACACTAGGACACTTTCATTAGGATTACATGAGTCTAAGCTCGCAAGTTTTTTCATCAATACATGCAACACCAAACTTCTTGTTCGTGTGGTCGCAGACTCGCAGGAAAAAAAAGAATCCACGGTTACGTAGCAAGCACGAATTTCATGGATTAAACTTCCGATCGACCGCGGATCAAGCAACGCACTGTTCCTTGTCGCGACAAACCGAAACCAATCTTTTCTCTCCGTCGATCGCACGCGTCCACGTTTCCATCAGACGGACCACAGCGCGCCAATCTTCCTCCTCCTCCTTGACCCGTAACTGTTGATACGAGCGGAGTGAGCAGATACGAGCGGAGTGGGGCGAGGCAGGAGGAGAGATGAGCGGGAACGAGGTTGAGAAGGCCAAGGCTGCCGCCGCCGGCGGCGTAGGGGAGTACGGGACGTTCCATGGTCCGCCCAGCTACCCGCCCCCGCGCCCGCCCGTCGGGCACCCGCAGCCCGCCCCGCCGCCCGGCCTCCACGGCCAGCGCGAGCCCAACTCGCGCCACCGCGGCGGCTACCAGGCCGGGAACGGTAAATGTCCCGATCCCTGCTTCTAATCCGCGGTTCTCTCGGGGAGGGAGGGAGGCGCGGAGGGGGCTGATGTCGGGGTGATGAAGTAGAATTTTGGTCTTGCGATCGGGATCGATTCCCTCGGGATTTAGTTGATCCGACGCCGGTCTTTGAATGTCGATCGGAATTGGGCGTGGAACCGGTGGGATCAAAGGCGGAATTCTCCCTGCGAGATCTCTGGCAGGATGCGATCGGGGGCACAATTTTGGGATGTTTGATCTAATTCTGTTTCGTTTCTTGGTGTCAAAACTCTGATTGCCGTGACTGATGGAATCAGAATTCTTGTTACAACCCTGCAATGTTTCTTTCAATTTTCTTGACGTCTTGATCCAAATTGGCATGTATCGTGCTGTCCTGTTTGATCTAGGTGATGTCCTTCCGTCGTATGCTGGTTGCTTCATTACCAAATGATTTCCACCCAGTTGCTCTATATCAAATCTGAAAAATAAAGGATCAACTATGACTGAGCCACCCTGGCTAGATTGTGTAATAAGTGGTGCTAAAGCTAGCACATTTGCATTTCTTAGCATGGCATGGAGATCAATTGTCTCATCAGCTTCCCCCGGTTAGCATTGATGCGTTTCTTAGCACAACATGGGGTTTGAATGTTTGATAGATCTGAAAATCTGATATAAGACAGTTCTTCCATTTTGATTGCATTGACCATTTGGCAAATATGCAGAAGTTAACGGATGTAGCAGTCTACTACTCCCTCCGTCCCATAATGTAAGACGTTTTTTTGGCACTGCACTAGTGTCAGAAAACGTCTTACATTATGGGACGGAGGGAGTAGTCATGTTCTTGTCTTTGTCCTTGATGATTTTAGGGAGTCCCCATGCGTACGTTGGTTGTTGCAGCTTCTAATGCACCGAGGCTGAATATGATGATCGTAATTTTTCCTAGTTATTTCACTTGATGTTTATAATAAGAATTTTATGTGCACACTTAATCTTGCTATTTCTCTTTTCAGCTCAAGATTACGAAGCAGGTGCGCGTGGACATAGACCTGACCGCCTTCCATGCTGCGGTATTGGCATGGGCTGGTTTCTGTAAGTGATCATTGTCTTAACTTTTGTCTTCTGATCTTAGTTTTACGTACAGCAGCAATGTACCTGAATAATTACTCTGACATGGATTATTGTGAACTATGCTGTTGCTTTAGCTATATCTGAGTAATCCTAACGACAAATTTCTTGTTCTGAAGATTCATAATTGGTTTCTTTCTTGGTGCCATCCCCTGGTATGTCGGAGCATTTCTGTTGTGGTGTTCTAGAGTGGATTACAGGGAGAAACCAGGATATGTGGCATGCACAATAGCGGTGAGTAAAGAATTTAGTGTCGAGTTAACAGCCTTGCTTTTTCCAGTTGCTGATATGGCGCTTGTGCTTTCTATACCATGTGTCACTGAACTTGGGCTATGATTGTCAGTATGTAGGAATATACAGGCTATGAGAAGGTGCTATTTTCATGTTGTTGTTTTTTGCATTTTAAAATATTTTTATGACATGCTGATGTGATTCTTAACAACGGTCCAAACATATGGGGCTCAGGATTATATATGAAGTTTCTGCATGTTGTCTTCTTTGTACCTCATTTATCTGTTTTCAGAAGCAATAGTATACCAGAAAACCAAGAATTGTTGAGCATAACATATTGCCTATTATGTCATTGTTATTCTTGCATGATTTATGAACTTTGTCATGTGTAAGTTTGGATCATGTATCAGGAGCACTTAGTGAATCAAGAATCATATTGATGGTTCATTCATGTTAGCTCAAACAGAAAAGGCAAATGAGAATAATTAGTTTGGTACAATGAAGTTGGATCTGATTATTCAGAAGTATTTAAATATCAGATTCAAATGATAAAATATAGCTAATCCAGTCATCTAATTAGGTGGGTGTTTCGGCATACTTCGGCAGTTGCACAGCGTGTCATTTTCGTTTGTGCGTGACCTTTTGGACACTTCAGTAGCTGAAGCAGATGTATGTGACATTAACAAAGAGTGATTCAGAGAACGTGAGCACCCTTATCAAAGAATGCATTAAATGTTGACATATATGCAGCTAGGGTATATCTGTGTTACAATAACAAAGACTGATCCAGAGAGTGAGCACACTTGATAAAAACATGCATGATGGTAGTGTCATATACTCTACTAGTTAGTATAGTTTTATGGTATGTAAAGTCTTCACGAGAAATCTTCTGGTGAAGTCCAGAGTAGACCACTTTTCTGTCAGTGACTTGCCACCTTTATTTTTCAAATTCTGATGATCCTAATGAGAACCATTTGCTGTAACAGGCTGTCCTTGCTACAATTGCCGTCATCATCGGGGCAACCGCTGGAGCTCACGTTTATTGATGTCAGTCTACATTGTGTCACTGTACATATTGTACATTTCATGGATGAAGAAAGATGTCATGTCGCGTCTTCTGCACTGTATTTGATTATTAACTTTGAATATTCAATGTATGACAAAGAGAACTAAGTCCTTGTTATGTTCACAAATAAATCAGATCGAGACTACCTTGCCTTGTGAATGCTCAAATAACCTTGATTTCGGAAACAAATGATGTAGCTTCGCTTGGCGAGCAATGGATTCCTTGTACTGTACTAGCAATGGCTTCCTTGTACTGTACTTATCTTCTGAATAATAAGCCTCAGGTTCTGGTTCAGGCAGCAGGGCGATTCGCCAAAAGGAACCACCATTGTGATATTCTGAGTAACTTTCTTTTTTGGTTGCTCTCTGCTCAACGCCATTCTACGCACTTGTACATCTGCATTGGGCATTATTCAAGTGTTGAAATGTGATTGGGGGATTGATGCCACAAATCACAGTTCTTACGGTTCTACTCCCTCCATTCACATATATAAGATGTTCAGGATATTTCAATATGAACTGCAAACTGAAACGAGTGAACAAGCAAACTAAAACAGGTCTATATACATCCGATTCAGAAAAAAAAGTCAGAACATCTTATAATTTGTGAACGGAGGGAGTAACATTCTACGCTTCCTTGTATTATGGTTCTGAATAGATATCATATGTTTTTCTGGTTCAGGGATAAAGAGAACTTGCATGTCTTGCCAGAGGCAAAGCAACACAACAGTAGAACGCCTGATCCTTTAGTTGAAGGTACTCCTTCCGTCCGAAAAAACTTGTCTCAAGTTTGCCTCTCAAATGATGTATCTAGCACTAACTTGATGCTAGATACATCCATTTGAGGGACAAGCTTTTTTGTACGGAGGGAGTAGTAGATAATGTAATACTCACATTTCATACTGACAGTTAATTTTGATACTTAGTCAACTGACTAAAAGGTTTGCCGGAACTGGATAGCTTCATGAAAGCTTTAAAAGCATACTTGACTATAGAACAGGAGACAACATGAGACAGAGATCACAATGACATTGGTTTCCCTACGTTTCTTTCACATACAGGGACTTGAGGTGCTTATACATGAGCTTGCTCTCATTCACAGCCAGATGGAGCTCGGAATCATCCATCCACCATTGCTGCAGCCCATGAGCTTTTAGAAACTTCTGTGGCCCTTTCGCAATCACAAAGACCTTGGCACGCGCCTCGGGGTGACCATCGCCGCGCTTCTCGGCAGTAACAGTTGGTACGCCACTACGGTCAACATAGAAGCAGCAAATGTAGTCGCTGTTGTTGATGTACAGGTTCGGCACCCATCTCTTCACCTCCTTGATCAGTTTTTCTTCTCCAATTTCAGAAACAGTTTCCCCCTTCTGTCCGGGGTGAGAACTTTCAACGGCATTTGAAGAGCTGCCGCTGATGTATCGCTTCAAGACCTTGTCGACTTTATCCTGAAGCTTCCTCAGGCCCAGGCCGAGTGACACTGATGGTGGGTTAAACAAATGGCATTCTACGAAGACTCCATCCTTTGCCAAAGTCTTACCAACCTGCATAGCATATCCGGCCCCTAGGGAATGCCCCGCAACGCACACATTGTTGCTTCCATGCGTATCGATTGCCGACTTGAGCACCTCCAGTGCTCCAGCGAACCTGACAGAACCCCTCAAGCTCTCCTGAGCAAAGTACCTGAGGTCATCCTCCAAGTCTCTGGCAACAGTTGACTGCTTCAGGACAGTTCCCCTCAGTGCCAGGACAGCCTTTGGAGCACCATCAGGTCTCCGCATTATCCAGTCTGATAGTGCAGCAATCTGGTCCCATTCTAGAAGTGCCCCATATATGGATCCGTCTCTGGGATCAATTAGAAGGCGCACCATCTTGTATTTAAATGGCTTCCACCAGTTAGGAGCAATGGCAGTTTCACCAGTTCTGTTCTCTTGCCTGTCAAACTCCAGTACATACGCGGCCTGCACTAAACATGATATTGCAATTCTTCTGTAGTTGGGATTTTTCCTGCGGAGTCATTATATTTGTTCATCAGTACCACACACATCACTAGTCTTGTTATAAAAAGGCATGGCCTCCAGCAATGGCTGAAGTGACCAAAAATACAAGCAGAGGAAGATATCGGAAGCCTAACATTTCTTAGATTAAACACTAAATTTAGGTACATTTCAACAGCATCTATTTACATAACATCTACTACAAATTATATAGAGAGCAAGAACCATGCCATCCTTTTATTTACTAATCTTTTTTTTCTTAACAAATTATACTAAGGTCTTAAAAGCTCATGACGCAATTCCCTGTCATACAACTAGTAAAGTCCAACGTGACAAAAACTTAAAAGTTACATAATGCATCAATACTGATTCTCCTTGAGTCAACGTGTTCGCAACTTTGACCAGCGAGAAAATCATGCTTTCTACACTCATGACACTTTAGGTGTTGAAAATTTATAGAACATCGACATTGACAACATACACTGGCACAAAAGAAATCATATAGGGCTTGGATCCTATGAAAATGTGTGGTTGGGCTCTATTCTGGGTATAACATGTCACATCTATTTTGACCAAGTACATGTTATGTAAATACTGCTTCCACATGTAATAAACACTGACAACATACACTGGCACATGTCCCTTATCACCAACAATAAACACTGCTTCCACATGTAATACTTTGAACAGGATCCAATCTCACACTCACAGGGCCTGAATTCTATAGGAGTAATACCCATCGGCCACCATCGGCCCTGCTAGTTTGTTGTGAAAACTGTTTGCGCCCCATTTCCCATATGGACGCCAACCAGTGTCATCTGAAACAATGCCTTTTGCAACCCAGCTGGCTCAATCAAAACAACAGGCAAGATAGACACAGCCATGGCCATTTCAAGGCAGTATTAAAGCTTCGACAGAGGGCGAGGCGAGTAACAGGCAAAACGTGAACTAGACCTAGAATTCTTCCAGAATCCAAGTGGCATTTCAGCAAACGGCAGACGACGAGGGTGGCTTTGACGGCGTGCTCAGACAGACCACGCTAAGAATCCCCAGACCTAGACCCCCAGACCTAGACTCGTAAATCAAGACGACAGGGTTCAGATTCGGAATACCCCGCACACAGATTGTGACCAACAGTACGCGCTATCGTGCCATGCGTTCTGGGGGGGAGGAGGGGGCGAGAGGAGGGAGTGGGGCTGCGAACCAGGCAGAGCGGCCGGGGCTGGAGAGGTTGCGAGGCCCGGTGGCGTGGAACTCCCACGCCGGCGGCTTGGCGCCGCCTCCGTTGCTCCCCATCCCCTGCGCCTCTTGGGCGGAGTGGCGGTGCATTAGCGGTGAAGGAAAGGGCGCCGAGGAAGGAGGGCGTAGGGTACTACTACTCGGTTTCGTCAACGGCTGGGTTCCGCACGGCGCTTTTCTTCTTTGTTCTTTTGCTACTGCTCACGCGCGACGCGCCAGCCACTGGTCATTTCTTACTGCAAACCTCTTGTCTGTTTACGAGCCGAAGCGTGTCGTACGAGATCTCCTTGTACTCTTATTTTAGGAAAAAAAAAAGAAAGTGACGGCAAGTTATTTATTTATTTATTGGCATACACAAGTGGTGGTAGCGAGGCATCCTTGAAAAAGAGTGAGGGCATTGGGCCAAGGGCGGTGATCTGCGCCGGCGCACCGGCCCAACTGTTGGGCCGGTCGAACGCCAACCGCCCGATGTAGCGAGCCGGAACCGTCCGATCTGGCAACTCAACCCCCGACTCGTTCTTCCTTCGGTCAAAGCTTCCAGAAAAAAATCCCCCACCCATCCTCCTTCCACCGTTGTGTGTGCGCTCCCGGCGAGCTCGCCGCTCCCCCCCCCCCCCTCCCGCCCCCGCGATTGCAGCGTCTGGTCCCCGTCGTCGAGCTCGGCGCAGGCGTCGCCATCTCTGCTAGCCTCCATCGACATGCATCGTACCTACAGAACTCCGGTGGTCGGTTGAAGCAAAAACGAACAACGCTTCCAGCAAAATCTAACAACGCTTCCAGCAAAATCGAACAACGGTTCCAACAAAACCAAACTTAGGCCCCAGCAAAAACAACATGAAACATTTGAGAGCTCTGCAGCCGATGAAGCAAAAAATTATATCTATTCCAGCAAAGAAATTCATCGGTTCCAGCAAAAAACAAAAATTTGGTTCACCAAAAAAAGACGCATCAGCAAAAACGGCCACTCCCTCTTGCAACACCCCCGGTCACCGGTTGTAGCTCCGGCGTACATGGTTGCAACTCCCGGCGTTTGAACGACATTGGATGCAGCCCTCCTCGCCGCTGGATGCAGCTTCCTCCTGTGAGCTGTCAACCTTGCAGCACGTCCACCAACTGCTTCCAGCAAATCGGGACACCGGTTCCAGCAAAAAACGAAAAGAGTTCATCAAATCGAATGGGGATGGTAGCAAAAAAGAAAGGGGTTGTAGCAAAAAAAGTGGGTGGATCCAGCAAAAAAATAACCTGGTTCCAGCAATCCCCGGCTCCAGCACAAACTCGTCGCCCCCGCGGCTGATTGCAGGTTGGTCATGGCGACTAGCGAAGCTCTGGCTGCGGTTGCCATGGAGAGGGCGTGCGTCCAGTTACCGCGGACAAGGCGACGAGCAAGCCCCTGGCCGTGGACGGCCATGGAGAGGGATGCATCCGGTGCGGGTGATCTGCACACGATTCAAAATGAGGCGCATCCAGTGGCCGGCAGCCATGGCGACGACCGCGCCCCCGGCTGTTGGTGGATGGGGAAGGAGATGCGAGTGGATATGGAAGCGAAGGGATAAGGTCGCGGGCGGTGCATGGCCCCAACAGCCACGCGTTTGATCCCCTGTGTGGAAGACGTGGCTAAACAGCGGTTCGATCGCTAATCATCCAACGACCCGCGCGTGACCGGCCGAAGTTTCGGCCGGTCCGCCGGCTACAACCGTTTCCCTTGGGCCAAACGGTCTCCTACCGTCCTACGGTTAACGAAACTGACAAGATACTGCGCTGGAATCCAACAAACTTTGGCAGCTTGTCGGAGGCGAAAAATATGCTGATGAATCCTGTGCGACACATCATCCATTTCAGTTGGATGAGCGTTGGCATGGCTTTATTTTTGGGGTAAATACATTGAGGGTCTTAAAACTTGCACGCCCAAGTGGATAGGCAGGCTAGTGTAGTGGCGCTGGGTCGTTGGTTCGAGCCTGGTATTTCGTGTTAGTTTTCGCTTTGTATGATATTATGCCGGACCCATCAGTTGTTGGCATTTTCTCATAAATAAAAAAGGCGATTTTTTTTTTGCAAAAATGTGTCGCGCCAAGCACCAACTGTCACTTAGAGTGGGCCCTGCCCATGCTGGCACGCCACACATGCATTGGATACGTCTCTGTACCGTATTTGTATTTTTTAAAAATGGAGCTGTACCTCGCCTCTACATCATAATGATGCATGCAGCCATCTTATTAAAGAGTCTTGAAGTAGCACAAAGTCATAAAAATATTACAGCTCGCAAGCTGAGCGAAACAAAGAAAATAAAAGTGCATGCTCAAAATCGCAACCGGTAAGGCAATGTAAAGGATAAGCTCCCTAGACTCATATCCTATTATGCGACCGCCATTCGAACCGGTTGAATATAACCCGTGCTACCATCTCTCACTGGTTGCACCCAGTAACCAAAGGCTCCCTGAAGTCCATAGGAGTGAGTAAGGACCACGTACGGATCCATGCGGTAGCTCTGAAGATGACCTGCAAGAAAGATAAAGTGTTTTGTCTGTTAAAAATCATATCATTCCTACAATTCCATATAGCCCATAGGAGCGCACATATTCCAATCCAAATATGAGCCGCAGTAATATGCTCAACCCTAGCTAACCACGTTCCAAACAACGATTCAATGTCAAATGGAGGATTAATGTTAAAGGCTATATTGATCGTTCTCCAAAGCAATTTGGCGAGTGGGCACTCAAGGAATAGATGTTGTATTGTTTCACCATGATCACAAAAACAACAACATGAACTACCTACCCATCACCTCTTTATTAAGTTATTTTTGGTGAGGATTACTTGCTTGTGAATGAATCACATAAATATTTAATACGCAAGGGAACCTTAACCTTACAAATATGTAACGATCTCGAGATTGGGCCAGAATTAATCAGATCCATGTAGAAAGATTTTACCGTAAATACCCCATTTCTAGCTAATTTCCAGTGCGTCGAATCCGGTTGGTCGGATAATTAAACATCTATCAATCTACGAACCAAGTGCATCCAGGCAGTCCATCGCTCACCAACTAACGCACGTCTGAACTGAATATTCAAGGGAGTCGTTTGAAATACTGTGCCTACATATTCCTCCTTACGTTGCACAGTATTGTAAAGGGTGGGATATTGTACGGCTAGGGGCGTCTCTCCTAACCACGTATCCTCCCAAAATCTTGTTGACATTCCATTGCCAACCAAGAATTTGACCCTACGAAAGAACAAGTCCTTCGTCCTCATGAGTCCCTTCCAGAATGGTGAGTCAGTTGGTCTCACAGTAACCTGGGCGAGCATTTTCGACTGTAAATACTTATTGCATAGAATCTGTGCCCACATACCCTCCGGCTCCGTCTCTAACCTGTAGATCCATTTAATCATAAGGCATTTATTCTTGATTTCCAAGTTCTCAATACCGAGGCCCCCCGGTCTTTGGGTCGATAAAGGTATCCCATTGCATGAGACGGTATTTTCTCTTGGCCTCATCTAACTGCCAGAAGAATAGAGATCTAAAGAAATCAAGTCTCTTTCGCACCCCTTTCGGAATCTCGAAGAATGATAGCAGGAACATCGACATACTAGTAAGTACCGAGTTAATCAGCACTAGCCGACCTCCATACGACATACGCTTGCTCTTCCAGCAACTAAGCTTTTTTTTTCAATTCGATCTTCGATGCACTTCCACTCTTTATTAGATAGCTTACGGTGATGAATCGGTAATCCCAAATAACTAAATGGAAAAGAACCTAATTCACACCCAAACAGTTGTCTATAAGTGTCTTGCTCTTCTTTGGCCTTTCCAAAGCAGAACAACTTGCTCTTGTGAAAGTTTATCTTTAAACCAAACAATTGTTCGAAGAGACATAATATGAGTTTCATATTTTGCGCTTTTGCAATGTCATGTTCCATGAATAAGATAGTGCCGTCAACGTACTGTAAAATGGAGACTCCCCCATCGACCAGATGAGGGACTAACCCCTCCACTTAACCGTTTTGCTTGGCTCTGCCAATAAGAATGGTCAACGTATCGGCCACTATATTAAAAAGGAGAGGAGACATGGAATCCCCTTGTCTCAATCCCTTGTGTGTCTGAAAGTAGTGACCGATATCATTGTTAACCTTGATTCCGACACTACCCTTCTGGACCTGAGAACCCATTTGGTTCTGCCAGGCCTCACTAAATCCTTTCATGCGCATTGCCTGCTGAAGGAACGGCCACTTAACTTTATCATATGCCTTCTCAAAATCCACTTTGAAAATAACCCCATCTAGCTTCTTCGAATGAATTTCATGCAGTGTTTCATGCAGAATGACCAACCCTTCAAGTATGTGTCGCCCTGGCATGAATGTTGTCTAACTCGGTTGTACCACTGAGTGAGCAATCTGTGTCAATCTATTGGTACCCACTTTCATGAATATTTTGAAACTCACATTAAGAAGACATATTGGCCTGAATTGTTCGATCCGAACTGCCTCTTCTTTCTTTGGCAACAACGTAATCATACCAAAGTTAAGATGAAACAGCTCTAAATGGCCGTTAAAAAATCATGAAACATAGGCATAAGGTCATCCTTAATAATATGCAACATTTCCTATACAATTCAGCTGGAAACCCATCTGGTCCCGGTGCTTTATTTGGTTTCAGAACCTCTTTCTCAGTAAATGGTGCAGATAGAATATCATTCTCCTCTGCCCGGAGCTGAGGGATATCTCCAATAACAGATTCATTTAGGAACACCGTGCTCGCTTCCGGAGGCCCAAAAAGTTGTTTATAATAATTAGAGATATAAGCTTTCAAATTCTCATGTCCCAAAATTGTCCCCTCGTCCTGTTCAAGCTATATTATTTTCTTCTTCCTATGTTTACCATTAGCGATCATATGGAAGAATTGTGTATTGTTATCCCCTTGGACAACCTTAAGCACTTTAGCACGTAATGCCCACTTGAGCTCCTCTTCTCTAAGAAGGGCTTGTAAGCTTTGCCCAGCTTCGGACTTTGAGCTCTGCTCCTCAACCGTAAGAAGGTTAACTTCAGCTTTTAAATCTAGCCCATCTATTAATGGGGTGAGTCGCTCTTTTTCTTGTCTGTAAATCCCACTCTTGTTTCTGGCCCAACCTCGCAAAATCTGTCTCAGATGTCTAATCTTATTTTGCCATCTCTCAAGACTTGTTCGTCCACTAACAGGCTTTGCCCATTCGTGTGCAATGATCTCCAAGAGGTTTTCTTTCTCGAACCAACCTAGTTCGAAAGAGAAAGCATTCTTGTTTGCAATATGGGTAGCCTCTCCCGAGTCTACTAGTAATGGTGTCTGGTCTGAGATCGCCCTCTGCATCGCATGTACCGACACTAATGGGTACTTTTGTTCCCATTCCACACTAGCGAGCACCCTATCCAACTTCTCGTAAGTTGGAGTGGGCAACGAATTGGCCCATGTAAATTGTCTACCGTGAGCTCAATGTCTCTCAAACTAAGACTCTCAATAATCATGAACATCATAGACCAGCGTCCATCAAAACTGTCAGTGTTCTTTTCATCTTCCTCCGAATTATATTAAAATCCCCTCCGACTAGGATTGGAAGAGTCTCGTCTCCACAGATCCGCACCAAGTCGACTAAAAAAATCTGGTTTAAGTTCGGGTTGTGCTGCCACATATACAACAACGAGAGACCATCCAAAGCCATCCAATTTCGATCTCACCCGAAACTTGACCACAAAATCCCCTCGAACCACATTAAGCACCTCAAGCGTTTCACACCGAACCCCTAGTAATATCCCACCAGATCTTCCTCTAGGAGGTAAGACGTGCCAATCAAAATCTATTCCTCCGGATAAAGTTCCAAGGGACTGTGAGGTGAAATTATCCCGTCGTGTTTCGAGTAGCGCAATGAAATCTAATTTTTGCTCTAATGTTGTCTCTGCCAAGAACCTTCTTTTAGACAAGTTAGCTAGACCTCTGCTATTCCAAAAGATTCCTTTTATAGGTCATCGTGGAATTTTTCCTTAAGCTTAACCCGTATTTGTATGCACGTGCAAGTTCGATAACCGCAATCATGTATTTTATAAATTTGTGCATCAAACTAACTGTCACGTGCAAGTTCTAAGATTCCTAGTGTATTTGCCTCTCTCTTTTTTGGCGTGGGATAGAAATTAGAATAGTCTTGTTTCTCTATTATTATTTTTGCTTATATAATTAACTACTACTTTTAGTAAGTTCTCATCTACTAAGTGTTTCTCTATCATATTGAGTAAGTCTTGCATTTGGGTAAAATCATACCTAACACACTTTGTAATAATGGGAACAATGTAATGCCACTCTAACTTCTTATTAATTAATGGATGAGACAAAGCTTCTCACGACCATGTGGCACTGCTGGTACATTCAAAACGAAATTGTGCATCATAAACATCCTCCACCCACCGAAGCTTCAAAAAGGTTCTAATGTAGTTACTTGGATTCCCTCATCGCTACTGATCGACACACTCTCCGTGATGCGGCGAAAGGAAAGACTGTCATCACATATGACCCCCTTGCAAAACCTCAACATGTTTTTGAGGTGGTTGTACTTGCTCCTAAATGGACTGCACCTCCGACTGGATGGATGAATCTTAATACCTATTGGTGGAGCTTAGTTGAGTTCCAAAATTGTGAAGGAAAAAATAGTAATAGGGGCCTTAGATTGATGGAACACTACTGTTTTGCTCCCTCAAACATCCATATTGTGTATCCCGACCACCCCAGAAAGTCTCATGAAGCTCCGTCATTGTTAATACCGATGGTTCATGGTCCTCACATGGTAAAGCAGGGCCTGGGATGATTCTCCGTGATAGTGCAGGCTGTGACAGCCTGGTTTTTGCCCTCTTTTCTTTGCCTGGTTTCCAGTTGAGTTGGTTTTGAGTTTGGAGTTTTTGGAATCATTTCATTTGGACTTAACCACTTGGGTACCCCTTGACTTTCACCCAAGTGCTTCTTCTCCTCCTCAAACCATCACTTCACCTCAGGATCATCTCAAAATATTGCTTGGAATATTTTTCTTAAATGAAAAATATTCATTTTGCCCCCCAAAACCCTAGCTAGCCCTTTGTGCTCCAAAGCAAACCTAATTTTTCTTGCCCCAAAAATCCTGAGAAAAATCCCAATTATTCTTTGAACCCTAGGGCACCTATTTGAGCAAAAATATTTCATCACTCTTTGCAATATTTTGGCTACAGAAAATAAATTCATTTCTGGACAGAAATGGTAGTTTCGACAGCAACTACCATTTTACTACCTCCATTGTAGCTGGTTTTTCTTGTGCCTATTTACCTTAGTAAGTATAAGCAAGCCTCCAAAGCTCAGCCCTTAACTCCCAGTGGTTTGGCCACAGTAATTCTCCAAAGTTACTGTCCAGAAACTTGCTAGCAGTACAAATCCATTTCTACTGCACCTGGATCCAAGCTCAACCGTGGTAACACTTCAACCTACCAAGGACTTCACGCCAGACATCAAGTTAGTGCTTAGGATGGCCTGATGTCACGGTTCACGCGGTGACCGCATTCGTCCGGGCGTGCTGGCATGCAAAACACGCGCTCTGCGTGCCGCCTAGCTCTCTGTTGAGTGCATGCTCGCTGCCCAGCCTGCCCGAGCATGCCAAGCCTCGCCACCATCCCCGACTCCACTCCCTTAACTCCCCCTGGCACTCACCGACGCCGGAGCTTGCCGCAGCGGGCACAGGCACGGTCCGACCAACAACACAATGCACGGCGCATTGTGCTCGTCGTCTTCCCCCTCGCTCATGTGCTCGTCCGCACCCTCCAATAGTTCCCGCGTGACCTCCGTCGTCATCCCCCTCTCTCACTGGCGACGTTCGTCACCGGGCGCCGTGGACAGTGTCCTCCGGTGGAGCCCGAACCCCTCTCGCCGCCCGCCTATAAATGCCGCCACCCCAGCCCTCCTTGAGCACCAGCAGCTACTCCCACACCCTCCACGAGCCAGTAGAAGCCGCAGCACGGCCGGGCAGGCCGCGAGCTGCCGTCCTGAAGCTCGAGCTCGCCGGCGATCCCCTTCGGATCGTCCCCGTAGCTCTGACCCCTCCCAGGCCAGGGCGACCCTTCCAGGGCCTCCACCACTCTTCGGTGAGGCCGTTCCGCCCTGTTGGAGCCCCTGGAGCCGCCCCGAGCCGCCGTCGTCTTCATCTCCGGCGACCTCTGCCCTCTGCCTCCGCTGGAGAGGCCGTTTCCGACGCCGTCCAGTCACCTCTAGCTATGCTACGGGTACGGGCAGGTGCGCAATCTTCTTCTCCTTCGAATCCCCCCTCTCGTTTGACCCCAAGAACCCTCGTCGCCGGCATGTGCTCCGGCGAAGCGCCGCCTCCCTCTGTTTCCCTCTCCCCCTCCTTCTGGCCTGACTAGCGGGGCCCGCTAGTCAGCCACTCAATACGCGCGCGAAGCGGTACGAGTGGTGGTGCCTTGGGCTTTTATGCCTTCGACGTCACCCCTCCCAGTTTGTTTATTTTTATTTCAAATTCATTTAAATCCTGGAAACTTCAAACAACCATAACTTTTTATCTATAAGTCCAAATGCATTGATTCTTTTTGCATTGTGTTCTTTGTCCAAAAATCTAACAACACCCAAAAGATAGAATTTTTCCTTGCTGTCTAGATTTTTTGGTAATTTTCAGAAGGTTTCTTGATGTTTTCTTTTTGTGGTTTTATTTATTTTTAGAAGAGCAGGCTTGTCTTGAGGATCACCAGGAGGTTTGTGAACCTCATCAGCACTAAGGCAAGCCACAACAACATTTTCATAGTGCCACTTCAATATTTGTGATTTTCCTACTTGAGCTTATGATTATTCATGCATTTAAATTATTTATATGATAATTATATTCTGTTAGATGCTTGTCATGTTAAAATGCTTGATTTACAGAAAGTTTGAAGTGAATCTTGTTGATAAGCTAACAAGAACTTAGTTATGAGTAATGATAAAATGATATGGTCATGGAGATTAATAATCAGTTTAATTATTATTCTTGCATGATGAAAAATGATGAGATTGCTAGAAATGATTCTGGTCTAAGTGAGGGTGTATCTTAACCAGAGAAGTATCATGAGATGATGATGGCTCCGTGGGAGCATAGTTGACCTAGTTATTTTCATGGATATGTGATGCATATGTTGGTGATGCATGGCATGGCATTATGACACCGGTTATTTTCACCCTAAGTTGAACCTGATAAGTAACCCAACTTGAATATGTTGTTGACCGGGTCATGGTGCCGATGAAACGAGTCTTTCCCAGTGCAACCACATTGCCGGTATGGGACGGCCTTAACGCGTTTCATTGTCGTGCCTCTGGTCGGTGCCTCCATCTAGAGAAGGTTATGGGCGTGCTGTACCCTGGCCCGGTAAGCAGGCATAACCTTGTGAGCCCGTTGTTAAGTTAACTTTTGGTACCGGGTCCCGGAGTGGATAGTGGCCACGACGGTGGTCGAGGTGTCTTGGGGTAGACACGGGGCCACCCAGGACTAGCCCGATGGGGATTGTGTAACGCCCCGGATTCGTTGCGCCAGGTGTCTGCCAGTTATTCGCCGTCATTGCCATGTCATTTTCTTGCGTGTTGCATTTTATCATGTCATCATGTGCATTTCATTTTGCATACATGTTCGTTTCATTCATCCGAGCATTTTCCCCGTTGTCCGTTTTGCGATCCGGCACTCCTATGTCATCCGGCGTCCCCTTTTTGCCTCTTCTCTTGTGCGGGTATTAAACTTTCTCGGAATGGCCCGAGGTTTGCCAAGCGGCCTTGGTATAGCACCGGTAGACCGCCTGCC
Organism: Triticum aestivum; assembly: GCF_018294505.1. Taxonomy (NCBI): domain Eukaryota; kingdom Viridiplantae; phylum Streptophyta; class Magnoliopsida; order Poales; family Poaceae; genus Triticum; species Triticum aestivum. The sequence continues at coordinate 234,542,559 of NC_057801.1, forward strand.
AAGTTTCGTGCCATTTGGAGGTCGTTTGATACTCCAACGGTTAACCGGGTAACCGTAAAGGCCTCTTTTGTTGCAGCCCAACACCCCTTCCAAAGTGGCCCAAAACCCACCTAACTCCCCTCCATGCTCTCGGTCGTTTGACCACGATCGCGTGGCCGAAAACCGCACCTCATTTGGACACTCCTAGCTCCCTCTACCTATAAATATGTGCTTCCCCCCGGATTTTCGCGCAGATGAAACCCTAGCCCCGCTCCTCTCCACGCCGCCGGACACGTCCGGTCCGGCCGGACATGTCCGCGCCGCCGCCCTCAGCCACTCCGCGAGCGCCACGTGGCCTCCCGACCACGCGCGCGACGCCGGCCCGCTGAGCCCGTCCCGGCCCGCGCGGCCCGCGCCCGCTCCGTCGCCCCGCGCGCTCGCCACCCGAGTGCCGCCGCGCCCCGCCGCCGGCGCCCGCCGCCGTCGCGGCCCCGCGCTGACGCCTCCCGCCGCCGCCGCCGCGGGCACTGTCCCGGCCGCCCGCCGCCGCCCGCTTCCGTGGCTGGAGCCGCGCGCCTCTCGCGCCTCCCCGGATCCCGCCGCCAGCCTCCTCCGCGCCGCCGCTCCCCGCCGCCTCGGACGCCGCCGGCGCGCCGCCGCGCCTCGCCTCCCGCGCCCGCCTCTGCCGGCCGGCGTCGCGCCGCCTCCGCCGCCCCGGCCGCGCGCCACCGCGGTCGAGCTCTACCACCGCACCGCTCGCCGGCCTCCGCCCTCCGTCGTCGCGCCGGTCGCCGCCTCCCGTCGTCCCCGCCATCTCCGGCGACTTCGCCGTCGTCGCCGGCCGCCGCCACCGATCCGGATCCGGCGGCCTGGACCAGATCCACCAGGCCCGCCATCCAAACGCCCGGATCTACTCGTCCCGGGTCCTCCTCGTCCCGTTTTCGTCGGTATAAATTCCACTAAGTCCCAGATTTTTGTCATTATCATGCCATGTTCATCATGCTGTATCTCTGCATCCGTAGCTACGTTTCGTGCGTGTAATATGTCAAATTGTTCGCCTCGACGAGTACTTCATTTCGTTACATTGCATCATTTTCATTTGAGCTCATCTTGATGCCCGGAATGCTGTTGGAAGAGTGCATGTTGATGTTAATCTGCTGAAACTGTTATAACTTGCTCATTTATCATTTTTGCCATGATTGATGTGTGCATCCTATGAGGTTGATGTCTACATGTATGTTGATCTATGCCATGCCATCTTTCCAGGGGTGTATGCCATGTATTCTTGTGAGCAATGTGGTGACTAGCACAAGCATGCAAACTAGGCTTCGTGATATTGCTGATTTCAGTCCCTGTTCTGCTGTTATTTTGATGCCATGTAAACATGATGCTACAGAGAGATCCATGCATATTTTGAGATACTTCAGTAAGGGTGTTTAGAACATATGGTTATTGTCTATCCATTCATGCCCTTGTCTGCAATTATGGAGTTGCCTAGCATGTCATTTTGGTGCTCTACCTTTGCTTCAAAATGTTTCCTGGCAGATTGTTTACATGTTATTCAATATGGCCAAGCTTGCTATATTTGATCCTTGCATGCTATGGACTTGTTCTTGCCTTGGTTGATTACATAAACATGTCTTCTTGATGATTCTATGCTTATCTTGTCATACAATCACTTCTGGTGAGTGAATCGAGCTTGTTAAGTAGTGTACTTGCTGTTGCTGTTCTCCTGACACATTCTGTTATATTTTGTTGCTATGTTAACATGCTTCTACTAATCATTCTATGCATAATCTGGAGGTGTTCTATAAAGATGTTTTGATCTACATGTCTTGCTCTATCCGTTCGTGCCCTTGGTTGCAATTATAGCCTGCTGGAACATGTTGTTATCTTGCTCCAAAGTTGCTTGAAAATGTTGCTGTCAGCCTATTAACATTAAGTTCAATGTTTCCATGATTGTTTCCTAGTGATCCATGCACCCTATGACCTTGCTCTTGCCATGCTTAGCTTCATAAACATGCCTTCTTACTGTTGGTTGCCTTGCCATGCCATGTATTGCTCTGTGGTGAGTGGTTCAAGCTCACGAACATGCTTACTTATTGTTGTTCCTGCCATGTTTGAATCTGTAATATAACTTGCCATGTTTACCTGGGTGCCATCATATTTTCTGATCCTTTTTGGCTCATGGTCAGTAAGGGACTTTTGATTTATGCTTTTAGTAGATTCATGCCATGCCTTTGTTTGCCATGATATGTTCCTGTAACATGTTGTTTGCTTGCTCTAAACATTGCAACCTGATGTTATTTCTGCTAAAGTCTGTAACTGTTATTATTTGCCATCTTACCATGTGTTTTTGAGCATGTTCTAGTCGTTTCTGGAGATAGCTCAGTGTTCATGTTTTGTTATGCTTTACCTGTACTTCATGCCCATGCCTTTTGTTATTATGTTGGGGTGCTGTAGCATGTTGTTTTGATGCTTGTAAGATGCCTAGTTGCTGTTATGGACAAATTGTTGTTATGACTTGTATAGAGTGTATGCGTTGAACCGTTGCTCCGTTTTGAGTGTGCTCTATATGAAACTTGCTTGATTTTGCATGTAGTGCCATATTATCATGTTGCATCCTTGTTTTGTGGTGTTTTCTTGATGTTTGTATGCATTTTGCATCGATGCCATGTTTAACTTGTTTTGCTCATATCTTCTAGCCCGTAGCTCCGAATCTAATGAACTTTATATGTAACTTGACTAGAATCTCGTGTAGATCATCATGGTGCATTTGAACTTGCTGTTTAACAACTTGAACATAAGGTTTATTTAGTTCTGGACCAATTTCAAAATTTGCATATGAGGACTTACCGGAATTGTTATATGTTGTTCCTGGCCTCATTTAAACTTGCCTTGATGTGTTGTTCTTGTTTGCATCATCTTTTGCCATGAGTAGATTCATCTAGTTTTGTCATGCATCGTGCTTGTTGTGCATCATGTCTTGTTCATGTGTGGTGTATTTACTATGTTGTGTGCTTCTTCTCGATAGTTCCCGTTTCGTTGCGATCGTGAGGATTCGTTCGTCTACGTGTGGTTCGTCTTTGTGGCTTCATCTTCTTCATGGATTCGTTCTTCTTCCTTGCGGGATTTCAGGAAAGATGACCGCTACCCTGGATCTCACTACTATCATTGCTATGCTAGTTGCTTCGTTCTATCGCTATGCTGCGCTACCTATTACCTGTTTATCAAGCCATCCCATATTGCCATGAATCTCTAACCTTTGACACCATTCCTAGCAAACCATTGTTTGGCTATGTTACCGCTTTGCTCAGCCCCTCTTATAGCGTTGCTAGTTGCAGGTGAAGTTGAAGATTTCTCCATGGTGGACAGGATTTTGGTTGGGATATCACAATATCTCTTATATTATTAATGCATCTATATATTTGGTAAAGGGTGGAAGGCTCGGCCTTATGCCTGGTGTTTTGTTCCACTCTTGCCGCCCTAGTTTCCGTCATACCGGTGTTATGTTCCCGGATTTTGCGTTCCTAACGCGGTCGGGTGATTTATGGGACCCCCCTGACAGTTCGCTTTGAATAAAACTTGTCCAGCAAGGCCCAACCTTGGTTTTACCATTTGCCTCACCACCACCTACCATTTCCCTTGGGAGTCGCTCTCTCTAGGGTCATCTTTATTTTAGCCCCCCCGGGCCAGTGCTTGTATAAGTGCTGGCCTGAACCGGGCAGACTGCGGGGCCCCCTCGGGGCAACTCGAGGTCTGGTTTTACTCGTAGGCTGACCTATCCGGTGTTGCCCTGAGAACGAGATATGTGCAGCTCCTATCGGGATTGTCGGCGCATCGGGCGGCTTTGCTGGTCTTGTTTTACCATTGTCGAAATGTCTTGTAAACCGGGATTCCAAGACTGATCGGGTCTTCCTGGGAGAAGGTCTTTTCCTTCGTTGATCGCGAGAGCTTGTCATGGGCTAAGTTGGGACACCCCTGCAGGGTATAAACTTTCGAGAGCCGTGCCCGCGGTTATGTGGCAGATGGGAATTTGTTAATGTCCGGTTGTAGATAACTTGACACCTGATCCGAATTAAAACGCATCAACTGCGTGTGTAGCTGTGATGGTCTCTTCTCGGCGGAGTCCGGGAAGTGAACACGGTTTCTGTGTTATGTTTGACGTAAGTAGGAGTTCAAGATCACCTCTTGATCATTTCTAGCTTCACGACCGTTCCACTTGTTTCTCTTCTCGCTCTCATTTGCGTATGTTAGCCACCATATATGCTTAGTCGCTGCTGCAACCTCACCACTTTACCCCTTCCTTACCCATTAAGCTTTGCTAGTCTTGATACCCATGGTAATGGGATTGCTGAGTCCTCGTGGCTCACAGATTACTACAACAACAGTTGCAGGTACAGGTCATGCGATGATCATGACGCGAGAGCGATGCTTTCTTGCGTTGAGTTCTTCTTCTGCTTCTTCGATCAGGGGATAGGTTCCAGGTCGGCAGCCTGGGCTAGCAGGGTGGATATTGTTTGAGTTTCTGTTTATGTATCATCCGTAGTCGGATGTTGATCTCTTGTATTGTTGTATTCGTGTGGCATTGTATGCCTTATGTATGTATCCCCATCTATTATGTAATGTTGATGTAATTATATCCACCTTGCAAAAGCGTTCCAATATGCGGGTCTATCCTTGGTGGGACCTTCGAGTTCCTTTTGGATAGGGTCGCATATTGGGCGTGACAAGTTGGTATCAGAGCCTCGACCGACCTTAGGAGCCCCCTTGATTGATCGTGTAGTTTGGCCGTTGTTGAGTCTAGAAGAAAACTTTTTCGGAGTCTAGTTATATCGGAGAGTAGGAATTCTTTTTACTCCTCTTCCCCTTGATCGCTCTGGCCAGGAATCTTGACGTAGGTGTTTTGAACTACTTCTCTTCCCGTTCAAATTTTTCTTTAGGATCACGTGGTTAGTTTCGTGAGTTGTCCATCCTCTTTTGTCCGGTGCATTTCTCGTCAAGTTGACTCGAGCCTCTTCATCTTTGAGTTCGATCCTCAGCTGTTTTCTTTTCCCACCCGCCCTCCCTTTTTTCTCCTTGGAGCCGGAGTCCGTAATCGAGTATCCATCCTACTCATGCGAAGTCTTTGCTTTCTTTCCTCAATGATTTCAACCGGTGCGTTCTCTTCAAGTTAGTCGCGATTTCCCTTTCCAGTTGCCTGTGTTTTTCCCGCCCTCCCACCCTTTTCTTCCTGGAGCCTGAGTCTCTTTCGACCATCAATTTCTTTCGTGCGGAGCCTCTTCAGTCTTCCCTCAATTATTTCAACCGGTGAATTTCTCGTTTTGTTCGTCATTCTTCATCTCTTTTTCTTTTCCGGTGGATTCAACTCAAGTTTTTCGGTGGTGATTATATTCTTTCCCTCGGCTCAAATGTTTTCCCCTTGCTCATTCGCCTCTCGCCAGTTTATCCTTTCGGAGTGTTCAAGATATCTCAGGAGATTTGTCTGTGTTTGAATTAATTCGAGGTTATCACCTCATTCAAATATTTCAATTGTTCTGGTGCATCATCTATCTGTTCAACAATCCTTTCAACGGCGTTTTCTCTTTAGTGGGCCCTAACCCACAGGTCTTTTCCCAGGATCTTACCTGGCTCTTCTAATTCCCCCGGAGTCATTCACAATTCTTTTCAAGTGTGACGTAAGAATGGATTTCATCAGTCACATGCCTTCTCCAAGATCGCTTTCAAATTCTTTTCATTGTTGGCTCAACCTCTTCGTTTTCATTCTCCCGGAGTATCTCAGTAATTTTGGTGGTGTTTCTCGTCATCATTTCAAGACCGAAGAAGAGTTTTCCCTCTAAATCTTGTCCGTTCCCCGGAGATTCGCGATGCTAGCTCGATGTTACCCTATAAAATTGTTTCTAGTCATGCAAATTCTTTCCATCCATCCGGAGCATTTCAGGAGTTGCTTTCTCTCTCGATTATCCGGAGGCCATCTTTTCGGAAGATTTCTTCGTTCTAAGTTTTCAGCTTCGGTCGTCTCTATATTCTTCCGGTGCTTCGCTCAAGTGTTCTTTAATCAGCTCATGATCTCTTTGTTCTTTTGCATCTAAATCCCCTCAAGCATATTTGTTCTTCTAATTCTTCCCGGTGATTAAGTCTCTTTAATCAGCCATTTTCGAATTCTCACGGTGGTTCTTTTAGAATCTTTTCCTTGTTTGTCATATTAATCCTGTCGTTCTGTCAATCCCACCGGGTGGTTCATGAAGACCTTCTCAAGTTTGCGATATGTCACTTCTCAATCCTTTTCAAGAAGAATAAGTAGTATGAAGAATCCATTGCTTGTCATCAATTTAATTTGATGAAGGATAAGCATACAATAAATCTTATTCTTATTTCCTCAAAGTGAGTAATCCTTTCTTTCAGAGTTTGTTCTTGGGGAATAAATTCTAGTTCCAAGCATTTTCATCTTTTCTTTTCCGGAGTTCAATTTCCTCGGCCATCTCATCGGAACCTCCATCTAAATCACCGCAAGGCTCATCTTATTCTTTCATCCTTCATTCTATCTCATCATCCTTTATTTTACCGGAGTACTTCATGGCGATTCTTCATGATTTAATTCATTCTTCAAGAGTTCATCAAGTATCATTCCATCCTCTCTAGTTCGTGTTCTATTCTTCCATGTTTCAGCCGGAGTGCTGCCTAAATCCTTTTCAGTCTTATTCGGTTCTTTTCTCATTCTAACCAATCCGGTTAGAACGAGTGGTTTCATAGTCTATTTGATTCCGTGAGTTTTCGATCCTCGGCATTCTCGTCGTTCCTCTCTTCTTCTCGAGTGCTCTCGATTCTTTGCTTTCTTCTCTTGAGTTCTTGTTTCACCTCATCCCTTTTCCCTTCCATCTCGGTCCTAAGATCTCGGGACGAGATCTCTTGTTAGTGGAGGAGTGTTGTAACACCCTGGATTCGTTGCGCCAGGTGTCTGCCAGTTATTCGCCGTCGTTGCCATGTCATTTGCTTGCGTGTTGCATTTTATCATGTCATCATGTGCATTTCATTTTGCATACATGTTCGTTTCATGCATCCGAGCATTTTCCCTGTTGTCCGTTTTGCGATCCGGCACTCCTATGTCATCTGGCGTCCCCTTTTTGCCTCTTCTCTTGTGCGGGTATTAAACTTTCTCGGAATGGACCGAGGTTTGCCAAGCGGCCTTGGTATAGCACCGGTAGACCGCCTGTCAAGTTTCGTGCCATTTGGAGGTCGTTTGATACTCCAACGGTTAACCGGGTAACCATAAAGGCCTCTTTTGTTGCAACCCAACACCCCTTCCAAAGTGGCCCAAAACCCACCTAACTCCCCTCCATGCTCTCAGTCGTTCGATCACGATCGCGTGGCCGAAAACCGCACCTCATTTGGACACTCCTAGCTCCCTCTACCTATAAATATGTGCTTCCCCCGGGATTTTCGCGCAGATGAAACCCTAGCCCCGCTCCTCTCCGCGCCGCCGGACACGTCCGGTCCGGCCGGACATGTCCGCGCCGCTGCCCTCAGCCACTCCGCGAGCGCCACGTGGCCTCCCGGCCACCGCGCGCGCCGCCGGCCCGCCGAGCCCGTCCCCGGCCCGCGCGGCCCGCGCCCGCTCCGCCGCCCCACGCGCTCGCCGCCCGAGCGTTACCGCGCCCCGCCGCCGGCGCCCGCCGCCGTCGCGGCCCCGCGCTGGCGCCTCCCGCCGCCGCCGCCGCGGGCACTGTCCCGGCCGCCAGCCGCCACCCGCTTCCGTGGCTGGAGCCGCGCGCCGCCCGTGCCTCCCCGGATCCCGCCGTCAGCCTCCTCCGCGCCGCCGCTCCCCGCCGCCTCGGGCGCCGCCGGCGCACCGCCGCGCCTCTCCTCCCGCGCCCGGCCTCCGCCGCCTCCGCCGCCCCGGCCGCGCGCCACCGCGGCCGAGCTCCGCCACCGCACTGCTCGCCGGCCTCCGCCCTCCGTCGTCGCGCCGGTCGCCGCCTCCCGTCGTCCCCGCCATCTCCGGCGACTTCGCCGTCGTCGCCGGCCGCCGCCACCGATCCGGATCCGGCGGCCTAGACCAGATCCACCAGGCCCGCCATCCAAACGCCCGGATCTCCTCGTCCCGGGTCCTCCTCGTCCCGTTTTCGTCGGTATAAATTCCACTAAGTCCCAGATTTTTGTCATTATCATGCCATGTTCATCATGCTGTATCTCTACATCCGTAGCTACGTTTCGTGTGTGTAATATGTCAAATTGTTCGCCTCGACGAGTACTTCATTTCATTCCATTGCATCATTTTCATTTGAGCTCATCTTTATGCCCGAAATGCTATTGGAAGAGTGCATGTTGATGTTAATCTGCTGAAACTGTTATAACTTGCTCATTTATCATTTTTGCCATGATTGATGTGTGCATCCTATGAGGTTGATGTCTACATGTATGTTGATCTATGCCATGCCATCTTTCCAGGGGTGTATGCCATGTATTTTTGTGAGCAATGTGGTGACTAGCAAAAGCATGCAAACTAGGCTTCGTGATATTGCTGATTTTAGTCCATGTTCTGCTGTTATTTTGATGCCATGTAAACATGATGCTACAGAGAGATCCATGCATATTTTGAGATACTTCAGTAAGGGTGTTTTGAACATATGTTTATTGTCTATCCATTCATGCCCTTGTTTTCAATTATGGAGTAGCCTAGCATGTCATTTTGGTGCTCTACTTTTGCTTCAAAATGTTTCCTGGCAGATTGTTTACATGTTATTCAATATGGCCAAGCTTGCTATATTTGATCCTTGTATGCTATGGACTTGTTCTTGCCTTGGTTGGTTACATAAACATGTCTTCTTGATGATGCTATGCTTATCTTGTCATGCAATGACTTGTGGTGAATGAATCGAGCTTGTTAAGTAGTGTACTTGCTGTTGCTGTTCTCCTGACAGATTCTGTTATATTTTGTTGCTATGTTAATATGCTTCTACTAATCATTCTATGCATAATCTGGAGGTGTTCTATAAAGATGTTTTGATCTACATGTCTTTCTCTATCCATTCATGCCCTTGGTTGCAATTATAGCCTGTTGGAACATGTTGTTATCTTGCTGCAAAGTTGCTTGAAAATGTTGCTGTCAGCCTGTTAACATTAAGTTCAATGTTTCCATGATTGTTTCCTAGTGATCCATGCACCCTATGACCTTGATCTTGCCATGCTTAGCTTCACAAACATGCCTTCTTACTGTTGGTTTCCTTGCCATGCCATGTATTGCTCTGTGGTGAGTGGTTCAATCTCACGAACATGCTTACTTATTGTTGTTCCTGCCATGTTTGAATCTGTAATATAACTTGCCATGTTACCTGGGTGCCATCATATTTTCTGATCCTTTTTGGCTCATGGTCAGTAAGGGACTTTTGATCTATGCTTTTATTAGATTCATGCCATGCCTTTGTTTGCCATGATATGTTCCTGTAACATGTTGTTTGCTTGCTCTAAACATTGCAACCTGATGTTATTTCTGCTAAAGTCTGTAACTGTTATTATTTGCCATCTTACCATGTGTTTTTGAGCATGTTCTAGTTGTTTATGGAGATAGCTCAGTGTTCATGTTTTGTTATGCTTTACCTGTACTTCATGCCCATGCCTTTTGTTATTATGTTGGGGTGCTGTAGCATGTTGTTTTGATGCTTGTAAGATGCCTAGTTGCTGTTATGGACAAATTGTTGTTATGACTTGTATAGAGTATGCGTTGAACCGTTGCTCCGTTTTGAGTGTGCTCTATATGAAACTTGCTTGATTTTGCATGTAGTGCCATATTATCATGTTGCATCCTTGTTTTGAGGTGTTTGCTTGATGTTTGTATGCATTTTGCATCGATGCCATGTTTAACTTGTTTTGCTCATATCTTCTAGCCCGTAGCTCTGAATCTAATGAACTTTATATGTAACTTGACTAGAATCTCGTGTAGATCATCATGGTGCATTTGAACTTGCTGTTTAACAACTTGAACATAAGGTTTATTTAGTTCTGGACCAATTTCGAAATTTGCATATGAGGACTTACCGGAATTGTTATATGTTGTTCCCGGCCTCATTTAAACTTGCATTTATGTGTTGTTCTTGTTTGCATCATCTTTTGCCATGAGTAGCTTCATCTAGTTTTGTCATGCATCGTGCTTGTTGTGCATCATGTCTTGTTCATGTGTGGTGTGTTTACTATGTTGTGTGCTTCTTCTCGATAGTTCCCATTTCGTTGCGATTGTGAGGATCCGTTCGTCTACGTGTGGTTCGTCTTCGTGGCTTCATCTTCTTCATGGATTCGTTCTTCTTCCTTGTGGGATTTCAGGCAAGATGACCGCTACCCTGGATCTCACTACTATCATTGCTATGCTAGTTGCTTCGTTCTATCGCTATGATGCGCTACCTATTACCTGTTTATCAAGCCATCCCATATTGCCATGAACCTCTAACCTTTGACACCATTCCTAGCAAACCATTGTTTGGCTATGTTACCGCTTTGCTCAGCCCCTCTTATAGCGTTGCTAGTTGCAGGTGAAGTTGAAGATTTCTCCATGGTGGACAGGATTTTGGTTGGGATATCACAATATCTCTTATATTATTAATGCATCTATATATTTGGTAAAGGGTGGAAGGCTCGGCCTTATGCCTGGTGTTTTGTTCCACTCTTGCCGCCCTAGTTTCCGTCATACCGGTGTTATGTTCCCGGATTTTGCGTTCCTAACGCGGTCGGGTGATTTATGGGACCCCCCTGACAGTTCGCTTTGAATAAAACTTGTCCAGCAAGGCCCAACCTTGGTTTTACCATTTGCCTCACCACCACCTACCTTTTCCCTTGGGAGTCGCTCTCTCGAGGGTCATCTTTATTTTAGCCCCCCCGGGCCAGTGCTTGTCTAAGTGCTGGCCTGAACCGGGCAGACTGCGGGGCCCCCTCGGGGCAACTCGAGGTCTGGTTTTACTCGTAGGCTGACCTATCCGGTGTTGCCCTGAGAACGAGATATGTGCAGCTCCTATCGGGATTGTCGGCGCATCGGGCGGCTTTGATGGTATTGTTTTACCATTGTCGAAATGTCTTGTAAACCGGGATTCCGAGACTGATCGGGTCTTCCTGGGAGAAGGTCTTTTCCTTCGTTGATCGCGAGAGCTTGTCATGGGCTAAGTTGGGACACCCCTGCAGGGCATAAACTTTCGAGAGCCGTGCCCGCGGTTATGTGGCAGATGGGAATTTGTTAATGTCCGGTTGTAGATAACTTGACACCTGATCCGAATTAAAACGCATCAACCGCGTGTGTAGCCGTGATGGTCTCTTCTCGGCGGAGTCCGGGAAGTGAACACGGTTTATGTGTTATGTTTGACGTAAGTAGGAGTTCAGGATCACCTCTTGATCATTGCTAGCTTCACGACCGTTCCGCTTGTTTCTCTTCTCGCTCTCATTTGCGTATGTTAGCCACCATATATGCTTAGTCGCTGCTGCAACCTCACCACTTTACCCCTTCCTTACCCATTAAGCTTTGCTAGTCTTGATACCCATGGTAATGGGATTGCTGAGTCCTCGTGGCTCACAGATTACTACAACAATAGTTGCAGGTACAGGTCATGCGATGATCATGACGCGAGAGCGATGCTTGCTTGCGTTGAGTTCTTCTTCTGCTTCTTCGATCAGGGGATAGGTTCCAGGTCGGCAGCCTGGGCTAGCAGGGTGGATATTGTTTGAGTTTCTGTTTATGTATCATCCGTAGTCAGATGTTGATCTCTTGTATTGTTGTATTCGTGTGGCATTGTATGCCTTATGTATGTATCCCCATCTATTATGTAATGTTGATGTAATTATATCCACCTTGCAAAAGCGTTCCAATATGCGGGTCTATCCTTGGTGGGACCTTCGAGTTCCTTTTGGATAGGGTCGCATATTGGGCGTGACAGATTGAGTCGGAGTGGCCGGGAGAGTGTCATGACAATGAAGTGGTTTCATTGGAATGCCATTGGTCCACCCGAATGGGAGTGCAAGGCCATGGGTTCCGTAGTGTGGGTCCAGTGTGCTACCTCTGCAGAGTGTATTAATCTATCGATAGCCGAGTCCACGGTTACGGACACGCTCGAAAGTAGGGTACACCATGGGTCAACAGTTAATAAATTTGCACACTAAGTTTGCACTGAGGATGGCAGTAAGGCCATCGTGTTGAGTTGGGCCATGTATTGGTCGGGTTGTGATCACCGTAAGGATCACGGGCCATGTATTGGTCGGGTTGTGATCGCCGTAAGGATCACGAGTTTGTTTTGAGATCATCATGTTTGGGGTCAGGAAATGATCTCGTCCGGTAAGCCAGTCCAAGGGACGAGTAACACTTGAGCATAGTCACATCATGTTGGACATGTGGTTGCATTGTTATTAAATGGTCAAATATCATGATATTGTTTGTCATTATGTTTATGCTTGTTGTGAGCTTGCAAGTACATTCAATGTACTGATCTGGCGTGTCATGACAGATTTCAGGAAAGTCTTGTTGGAAAGGAGTGCTGTCTGAGTCTAGACCGTGTCCACATTGGTGTCCCTGTGCTATGGAGTCCCGCTACGACGTTGTTCCGCTGCCGCGTAGTTGTCATGATCGAGGTCCCTTTATGTTCACTAAATAATGTACATATTGTTCAGCCGCACCGTGTGTGCTGCTTGGCCTCGCTAACTGTTGTAATATAAACTATGCTCCGCTAGCATGAATAAAGCGGTTGTTTTTCTGTACCAAGTTGTTGTGTGTTGCCAGAAGACAAGGTCTCTGGGCTGGCAATGCAAGGTAAACCGGTCGCTCTGAGCCAGGGTGCCACAATGCTTGGTATCAGAGCCGCGCTGACTGTAGGCCATGCTAGACTAAGCCGAGTTAACTAGACGTTAGATACGAGTTGTAGCTGAGTGGTCGTAACATTTGTAGCTGGTTTTTGCATTGCATCCACTGATTTTTATTTTTATGCTAACTTGCTAATGGTTGTGAGTGTAGATGGTTCCGGTGTTGTATCCGTGCCAGTTGCAGCTGATGCCGTACACGTCGCTGCATCTCCTTCTTAATGTGTGGTGTCGGTTGTACCCTTACGGTGATGATCCAGTCTATCGTGTGCACCAGGAGCGTCTAGTTGACTCAGTGTATGAGTATCACGCCGTGGTTACTCTGTGCACCAGTTCCGATTCCAGCACTTACACTCGTACCTCTCGAAGCGACTATGCTTCTACCGCTTCTCAGGCTGTCCAGCTTGCTGCATTCGAGGTACTTGTTGAGCTCCGCTACAACGAGGTCCGGATGAAGAACCACCCATGTTTCCATTACTATCCTTCTCTCCACGATAATGGTCGTGTCTGTTTCCCTGCCATTGATCCGGAGTCTGATAGTGTAGCTAGCCACCTTTCTCGCTATATCAGCGCTAGCTATATTCTGATCTACGAGCTGGCTCGTGAGCTGAGTCATGCCCGTACTGCTTTAGCCTCTGCTTTAGTCTCTACTAGCTCAGCCACTACTCCACCATCTGTAGGATTTACTTCCTATATTCCTGCCAGTTCTAGATCCCCTGTTTCCTCGATTACTCCTCCGAGTAGCTCGGGCACCACAACTGTGAGTCCACTCAATGCTCCTGCTGGCTGGGTTTCACTCCTCGCCACTCCTGTAGCCCCGATGATTCACCCTCCACCTACCCCAGAGGGAGAGCCCTCGAGGAAGCGTCGTCGTGTCACTTTTAACCCGGAGGTCTCAGTTAACCCCGTCAGTTCAGGATCTGAGTCCGCTTTAGGAGAGGATCCCGCAGCACCAGCAGAGCAGTAGGGCTTCCGAGTGTTCGCAGTCGTCAGGATGGAGTATGGATGTAGTCGTACGAGTCATGATGTTTCGTTTCATGTATGAGGGTAGTTGGACCTGGCATGTTGTTATCTTTCATGTATGAGTCAATGTATAATTATGTTGGAACTTTATTTTATTCGCCGTATTTTCCTCGCCATTTCGGTTTTTCTCAGATTTTTGTCGCTGGCTTCTCCCCAGTTTATTTTGAATGCTTCTCATCTCGGTTGCGTTGACTTGGGAAAAATCATATTAGGATGACGCGGGGAGGCTGCAGTAGCAACGTTCGCGAGGGTTCTCCTGTTCGGCGTTCCGCACGACAGGCAGGACAATCACTCGAGCCATACGTTCCACCACCGCCTCCACCGCCAAATCCGCCCTCCACCGAGCAAATTATGTGTATGTTCGAGGAAAGATGAAATAATGATCTGATGGAAATATTCAGAAGTATTCAAGCTATGGTTGGACAGAATGGAAATCAGCCCGGCCACCACTCCAAGTTATCTGATTTTCAAAGGACTAAGCCTCCCAGTTTCAGTCAGGCCATTGATCCCTTGGATGCAGATGATTGGTTGAGAACTATGGAAAAGAAGCTTGAGGTTGCTTGAGCTGATGAAGGGGATAAGGTTCCATTTGTAACACATTATCTTGACCCTTGCCGGGGCAGCATCCACGGCCCCGACAATGACCTTGCCGGGGCAGCCTACCTAACGCCATCAGGGCGCGCCACCCTTGGGCCCTAGTTTCTCCAGCGTCCCAACCGCGTTGGGACCGGGGCTCAGGAGGCGCCTCCGTGATGGCATGCAGATCTTTGTGAAGACAAGGAACACATCAAATCAAAAGAGTAGAAGGCGACGAACCTCGGCGAGATCCTTGTCGAGGAAACCCACAAGACCCCCGACAAGACCCTTGTTGGGGACGACCGCAACGCCACGGCAAGACCCTTGCCGGGGGCCCGGCAAGGCCCTTGCCGAGGACGTCTGCAAGGCCACAGCCAGGCCTGCACCCGCCAAGCTTCTACCACCGCTCTCATGCAGCTGCCAACCCACCAGCTGGGCAAGCGCCTGCGTGTCGGCACGAGGCTTCTCGGCCAACCCAAGACATGCCTACGTGGTGGCATGCAAATCTTCGTGAAGGCCCTACCACCGCGCCACCTCAGCAGCTAGCCAGCCTACATGGCGCTGACCGCCTCACTGGCCCAGGCGCGTGTCAAGGCAGGGCGAAGCGGCGGTAAAGTGAAGGGGACACGTCAGAGGCGCATTAAATGCGTCTTGTCCCGTAATAGCTAGCGATAGGCTTAAAAACAGTACCCCAATGCCACCTCCTGTGTGCCACTGTGGCGATCCCCTTGCCTATAAAAGGAGGCCCGAGGCATCCAGGAGAAGGATTCGGACCCTTGGACAAGTTATGCTCTTTGTAACTAGCTTAAGAACTCCAAGTACATAGATATACACATCAAAGCAGGACTAGGGTATTACGCATCCTTGCGGCCCTAACCTAGGTAAATGACTCGCGTGCTCGTACTGACTGTTGATCCCGCTCTTCTCACCATCCCACGCCCCGCAACCATAGTAGGGATTCTTGTGATCCCATAGGTGTCGTTTCCCACCGACAGCTGTCGTACACTCTTCCTCCCTCCTCCATTTGCCTTCACCCTTCCTTCTGCCATTGTTCGATCGTCTTCACCATGGAGGGAACAGGTCGGAAACGACCCCATTATTCTTGCCCCGATCTGAAAGATGACGTGGTGGAGGAACTCATTCATCGGTGCAACGTCATCACCTTGGCTAGCATGGCGGGTTCGTTCAAGACCATTCTCGACTCAACTAATAACATCATTACAAAGAACCCGAGGGTCCAGGAGCGGTTTGATCTCCCCTATCTTCTTCACCGTGACCCTGATCACTGGCGTGCAGACGACGCAAGCCTCGCTTTGTGTAAGTTGGTGCCGCTTGATAATGATACATGTGATGTTAAGATGCCATCGCTTGAGGGTAATGCTTGGGCAGGCGCAAATGGAGATTGGGTTATTTATATTGGGTACAACTTTGAGTGGGAACTTGTGAATTTGTACACTCGTCACCGGGTTCCACTTCCAAAAATCTCAGACTACCCAGAGATTGAGCACACTGGTATTCTACGTACGTTCAACTACGATCATGGTGATTGTCGTCTACGGAAGATAGCAATTTGTCGAGTTCTCGACCGCTCTTGGGATTACACGGACTATGAAGTTGTTGCTATCTTCGACAAGCTTGTTGCTGTCCATACTTCCACGCCTCGATGGATATGGCTCAAAACCAATTTCTGTACACAGATGAGTACTGTGATGCAATTCAATACGAGGGTCTTGTGTTTGCTGCCACCACTCGTGGCACTATTTTTGCATGGAATCCTGATGCTTTCGGTACGTTTTTCTTCCACCGTAATTATAATTGTTTCATCCACATGCATGCGGGTTAGCTAGTTTCCCTTTACCAATTAACCTTCTTGTGTTTCCAAGGTCCTATGAACATTCCACCACCTATACTTGAAAATTTCTATAACCAATGGCGAGATGACGATGATGATGATCACGAGCATGAGGACCCATATACTCAGTGGCGCCTGGCAACTTATTCCGATGGATCACCTCTTCTTGTCTGTATACAGGGGACTGCTGATGTTACTAAGGAAGTAGGTGTTGTCTCCCATGGTCGCACTCTCCAGACCCATTCCAACGTCCCTTGTAGGGTATTCGGGATGGATACTATTGTGCTAGCGCCAACACCTTCTCCCTGGTTTAGTATTGATACTCTTGGAGGAAACTCACTCTTCCTTGGACAAAACTATCCAATGATGGTGAAAGGTGATCCAACTGCTGTTCACACAACGTTACTACCATTTATGAGAAGCAACTATATCTATACCTTGGACATTGCTATGCTTCCCTACCATGGCTATCACAATATGGGTCATGAAATAGGCCGCTTCAGCCTAGATGATCAGTCCTGCGTTGGTCTCGAGATTGAAAGTAGCCGGCCCTTCCCATAGAAACTCTTTTGGTTCAAAGCAAGCATTTCCAACGCCGAGGATTGGTTGAGCTGAAGTTCATTTCATTGCTTGTTATTTGTTGTGTGATGAAAACTTTAGTATTTACTAGAATGTTTTGTTGCAACTAATCTATAATCCAACATGTATCCTCATTGTCGTTGTGTGTTGATGACTTGTTGTATGTAATGAATGGTACATTTGCATATGCATGTCATAAAATCAATTTATAAATGGTTTTCGACTCACTTCTTGGAGTGTTTGCACCGTAGTAGTATAGCCAGCATCCGGTTATATGAAGTTGCCACATCACATAGAGCCAACCAATATTGGAGTATGCTAGCACAATAGTTAGTTCTAGTTAGATCAACTAGAGCTAGGTGTTGCACGGAGGCCGAGAAATATGGTGATAGCGTGACTGCGTGATGTGGGCTTATACGTAGTATGATGTAGGCATAGGGCTTGCCGTGTTTCCTACTCCTCCGGTCTAAATGTGGAGAAGATCTGGTCGAGTTTGTCCTCCTTTTGCTGACACGTGGGACATCCAGCATCCAGGTCGTGTCATGCAAGAAAATGGAGTGCTAGTTCAAGCCAGATGATGTGCATCTTGGGTTAAACTGTAAATAGAATCTTACTACTCTTGAGTAACTCCAAAAGCGGCCACTGAAGATCTTTATTGGATTTGTTTTTCATCACTAGCACGTCGAGGTGAAAGATGTGCAAGTTCAGTTGGTCCTCTTGCATTTTAACTCACATGTGGGACCGCATGTGAGCAAACAGACGATGGGCTCCGTGCATCTGCTGGCTGGCTGAGAAGAGAGATAGAGGAGGGCTGAGCACGGACTCCAGGAAATTTGTTCTACGTAACAATCACCTCGATATAGGCTCGATATAGTGGGGTGGCATGGGCCATAACTAGCATTCATGTGTAGCTGTACGGCACAACCACCCACACGAGTCCCATCCGATACCAATTTTCTTGGAGTCCGTGCTATAGCCATCTCTTCTCCCTCCTGTTTTCTCCGCCATCGCGCGGTGGGTGGGGTGGGGGTTTGCCGATAGTTGGTTTGCTCAACTGCGGTCCCACTTGTAAGTGAAAATTCAACACAGCACACATTCCCCCTTGAGCGGCATGCCGGACCAACCGTGTGGGGGTGCGACATGAACACAACAACATTTTCATTTTGAACTTGTAACTTGTAAAATTTGGTTCTGCTCCATGGTGCGATCGATAGATAGAAATAACGATTTTCCCTAGAGTAATGAGAAGTTTGGTTCTGGCGCTGTTCATGCATGGAGTACGTACAAAAATTATGAAGTTGATGCGAAAGGTAAGATAATTACTAGTAGTACCATATACTACTACATGGATTTGATGGAAAGATAAAGATACATACGGATCCATCAACGAGATCCTCACGCTCTAGTGTGCCGGGTCACCAACCGACGTGTGGGGAGCAGCGCCGTTGGCGGAGAGCTCAACATGCTTCTGAACAATGCCGTCCAAAGTTGCCTTGCGGTCCAAGAAGGCCAGCGACCTATCGTCCTCCTCTTGCACGTAGTAGTCCTTGTGGACGATTTGCGCGTAGACGTGGTGATTATGTCAACGGTGTCTTGCTGCACCAGGCGCTGTGCGGCGAGCGCAACCTCGAGGTGGACATTCTTCGGCTCGACGGCGGGCAGTCACAGGGCCACTAGTGCATCGAAGAGGTTGTCACCATAGAGGTTGTTGAGAGTGGCGAGCATCGCAGAGCCTGTGTGTGTGGGCTAGAGGCATACGTCAAGGTCGCCCGCGAGCTTCTTGACGATGGTGAACTTGTCGAGGAAGCCGACGAGGACCTCATCGAACAAGGAGACGAAGCTGTCGTCCAAGCGGCCTCTCGCCCTGATGGCCTCAAGCACGACCTGGAGACGTTCCTTGATGGCGGGCCGCAGGCCCGCATCGTGGACCATCTGGCACAGCCGGCTGATGCTGGCGCTCATCTCCTCCATGGGTCTAACTTCTAGTCAACTGCTTGCGACGTGTGTGTTGGCCATCTACTCATTGGCCCTCTACTGCACCTGCCTTTGGTTGTATGACAGGTGGGCTAGCCACCAGTTGGGCCCACCTGTCATACACCAAAGGCAGGTGCAGTAAGTCAATGAAGCTGCGTCCCTATGGGACTGAGCTCCGGTGCCTTAACTGCACCTGCCTTTGGCTGTATGACAGGTGGGCCAGCCACCTGTTGGGCCCACATGTCATACACCCAAAGGCAGGTGCGGTAAGTCAATGAAGTTGTGCCCCCTCCATGCTTGTGCAGTATAGTCAGCTCACCGGACCTCTAGTTGGGGCCAAACGAGAGAACTTTGATGTTTACTAGTTTATTGGTCCGCTTTGCATTTTGCGCCATGTTTTGACCTTTGATTTAACTAATAAAATGTTAATGCATGTAACCAAAAATGTTGTGCTAAGGCTAGTAATAGTGGGAGTAACTTAGCAAGTAACATACCGCAGTCCAAGACAAGTTTGCTTATGTGGCATGTATTTAATGAGGAGAGATGTGTTTAGGGCAACATAATATGTTACTGTAACATAGCGTTTCCAAGAAAAGATGAGTTTACAAGTTAATAAATGAAGCCATCTATGACACTACTACTATGTTACTTTGCACTATGAAGGTAGTAACTTAGACTAGTGTCATATGCATGACACTAGTATAAGTTCATTGCATGTAATGCT